>NW_017306966.1:121164-162016 GCF_000935625.1 Nanorana parkeri
TTCCCATTGAAAAGCATTGGGACATTACTATTGGCTATTTCAATTTGCAATAGCCAATAGTAAACTAGCATTGTACCCGCCCTCTGCTGATGGACCTGATGGAGAACTGCAGCAGAGGGCGGGGACAATGCTAGTTTACTATTGGCTATTGCAAATTGAAATAGCCAATAGTAATGTCCCAATGCTTTTCAATGGGAACATTTTTATTTTTATTTTTTTTCTATTCTGACATCGCTCGTGTCAGAATAAAGAAAAAAAAAGACACAGCAGTGCTTCTCTCCTTGGCTGCCGGGAGCAGGAGACTCCCAGGGCGCCAGGCAGAGTTAGCTGTTTGGAGATCAGTGTCCCTGGTTAGCAGGTAACCAGGGACGCTGATCTCACTGCAAGTGGCCGGAGCCACGGCTGTTTCCGCCCAGCTGTCAGAAGCAGGCTGTCAGCCGGCCAATGGCCGGCCGCTCGGCCAGCTTCGGCTTTCAGCATGGCTCAGCCGAGCCGATGCATATGCGACTGAGCCGCTCAGCCATGTTCGGGAGCTGTACGGGCAATTGTGAATAGCCCATACAGCACCCCTTCGGTTCTACTGAACCGAAGTGGTCCTGGGGCCGAAACTAGCCGAAGGATCGGCCGAAGCTACAGCCAGATCCTTAGGCAGCTTCGTGAATAGACCCCTTCGTTTAGCCATAGCAACAGATATACAATTCGTTTTACGTGGTGTCCATCCGGGGCTGAATTTATACTGTATTTATAAAATTACAGGAGGGGGATGTCTGCTGTAAAGAAATCCCAGTAATCATGAATTTTATTCCATGCTGAAAGGAGGTGATGCAGAGCGAGATAGGGATCAGAGCTGTATAGCTTCCATTGACAGCTGGTGAACAAGACTAAGCTCAGGGAACAAGAGAAACAGGCTCAGCCTAGATCAACATTTCACAGGGGGCTAAAGTAATATTTAAAACCAATTTAGGGCATGCAGTAAAAGCTGGAGCCGAGATGCCCTACGCATGCGATCTATATTACAAATCAAGTGCTTTCTCCAGCTCTTTAATGCAATAAGCTGCATCAGTCTCAGTGTTCAGCTCAGGCTGTGCCCCCCTCACTTTCGGAGTAATGTAATATATTTCTGCAGCTTTCCATAATCTCCTCTATTTCTGCCTTCTCTATTTCCAAGAGAAAGGGACTAACATGTTTTTGTGAGAGTTGATGCCTATTGCAGAAAAAAAGAACAACAAAAAAAAAACTTCAAACCAGAGCACATCTTGTACTTGTTTTTACTAATAAAAAAAATCAATATATTCAACACATATATTACTTTGAATGTAGTTTACTAGTCATATGCCCAATCTCTGCAGCACCCAGTATAAGGCACAATATATACAGTATACTGTGAAGGCCCTGCTGGTGTCTGGTACACTCTGCACTGTCAAGCACACATGTTTAAGGAAACCTGAAAGGAACACGTGATGTCCCTTTGTTGGCTTTTCATTCTGAAAATTTAATTTTCCCCATTTGTTAAGCGGGTTCTCTAGCTTCAGTAATGCAAATCATTAAGCTAAAACTCAGGATAAGTATAAAACAATTAAAATTGTGCCTCAAATCCCAACTGATGAAGAATTTAATGATTGTTTTCTTCAGGGATGATCCATAGTAAAACAGATGATTACTCCCCAAAATCCAGGGTCTGGCCATGTGACCCTGTGGGCCAGGGTCTGGCCCACAGCTGGCCATGTGATCCTTTTCTCTCCAGCGAATGTATGTAGACAGGCTCTCCTACCTCATCACATACAATGTAGGAGCAGTGTGCAAAGACTTTGGTGAATGGAAGGCCACAAGACTGGGCAGAAACCAGCAAGAAGAGCAGCGTTGGGGGTGCAGCCCTCACAACTGGAACTGGTGGGAAGGAAGACTGCAGGACCATAGAGTAAAGGAATACTCTGTTTTAGGTCCCCCTAGAATAAAGAGCATTATATACATCATCAACCTGGTGGGCACAATTCCAATTGTTTTATCATTGCCTTTAGGCTTCATCCCAGTACAAGTAAGCAGAAAACTACATTTGCTGTGCTATGAGTTTTCTGATCTGCATGCTTGTTCTAAGTTACTGACTCAGAGCGTAGATATGCATAAAATATATTACCTCGATACATATCTTTATCTTATTAATCTGTGTTACTAATTTTAAAAGCCTTGTTTCTTAATTTAGTTTGTAATTAAATGTGTACATGGGGGAAGCCATATTTGCTCATTAGACACACAGGCATGTTCCTTCTTAGCAATGGTTGTGCTTTCCTGCTTTTTTCTCATAATGCAAGTCAGACAACTCTTTGAAAACAATACCCTCTCTGTCGGCTGATATCTTATATCAGCGGTTGTTAGTTAGGCCCCATTCACACCTTCGCGGGAAACGCAGCAAAATACTCAACATGCTTGCGGTGCCATTCATTTCTAATGGCACCCCAAACGCGCCCAACAAGATGCATGTTTTTGCTTCGCACACAAACACAGAAGCCAAAAATGCAGAGCGTGTGTCATGGAAAACACTACAGGGGCTTTATTGTCACATTTGTTGTGCGTATACAAACCCATTGAAATCAATGGGAACGCGCTACAACAGCATCACACAAGTGCCATAAACGTGCACAAATGCGCGCGAATGTGACGCGCGTTCCCCCAAAACGCAGGTGTGAACACGGCCTAAGAGATGATTAAAGGGGCTGTGTGAAGTATAAAGCTTACGCTTGTGGCTATACCTATACATCTCTATCAACCATCCCATTCATTTAAAAACAAATCTTCCCATAAGATTATATGTACATTTAATGTATTTTAAGTGTGTTATATTAGAGTGTAAGCATCTCTGTACAGAGACTGATATGACTGTGGGGAGGACATTAGAGTGTAAGCTCCTCTGTACAGAGACTGATGTGACTGGGGGAGGGACATTAGAGTGTAAACGGCGGATCCAGATATCCCTGGATCCGCCGCTGCAGCTTTGTATAATGTATTGCTGGAATTGAGTGGTGTAACTAGAACCTTCAGGGCAAGAAACTATGTAGGGCCCCCCTAACTCCCCACCGCCATGAAACTGTGTGGTTAATAGGAAGGCTGCCAAGGTCCCCAGCAAGCGTGGGACCTCAGGCAGCCGCTTCAGTTTAAAAATGTAGTCCCGGTGTTCTGTCGAGTACGCCAACCCAGTATCTGCGTTTGCACACAGATGGATTCCGGCTCCCTCGATCATACTGGTCTGTGCACAAGCGCAGATGCTGAGGTCGGCAAATTCGATTACGTCGGCATAATCTGTGTTTAGTATCGAGGCATTTTCACTAGTATGAGTACTTGTGAAAATACCCAGTATTGGCACCGACTGGTGCATACCTACTTAAAAATATAATGCATTGCTGGGACTTGTAGTCCTTCATAGTTGGTGCTATTCTGCATTGCTCTATAATGATTACACAGCAATGCAGAATACCACCAGCTATGCAGGACTAAAAGTCCCTGCAATACATTATAATATAAATCAGGGGGATGCTGAATACCACCAGCATCCCCCTCCCCCCCTTCCCGGTTCAGACTTACCTGACATTCATGCAGGACTCTCTTCTGTGTCTCGCCAGCCACGTGGCGGGGCTAAGAGGAGAGGGTCCTCACACAGAAGAATGTGCTGCCTGGCGGTGCCTGCAGTACATTCTGCTGGACTAGTGACAGCCTCTCCAGCCCCGCCGCACAGCCGCCCGTACATGCTGCAGGTGGCAGAGCGGCGGGGAAGGAACGGCACTATCTCGGGGGGGGCCTCTTCTTCCCATCTGCCCCCCCCCCCAACAGGCGGAACGCCAAGGCCCGGTCACAATTGCGACCGCTGCGACCCTGGTAGTTCTGCCAGTGCTGGAATTTGTAGTCCTGTGTAGCTCGTGGTATTCTGAATTCCTGTATCAGTTATGCAGAATACCACCAGCTATACATTTTACATAAAGTCATAGCAGAAACCACGGTGAAACGCTTCCGCCCTGGTGTGAATGACGCCTGAATGAGGCCTAACACTTTACTTTAATACTGCCACACCAACGAGAGGCTGAGGAAAGGGGGATTATAAAAAAAATGAAGGAACACTAAACTGTAAATAAGCGATTTATGTTATAAATGGTTTTTGCGCTGTGTTGGCATTTGTGTTGTGATAAAATGATACAGGCGTATATTTAATTACCACACAAGGTATCACAACGCACGGCAATGTGTCACAAAGCTTTGCCAAGCGCTGCCACAGTTACATTAATGTTTTTTTACGATAGAAAAAAATCATGCACTGCGATGCGTTCTAACAACGCACTGCAGCGCATGTGCCTGGCGTACACCACAATATGGTGCACGTGTATGTTATGTGTGTGTGGGGGAGCGGGGGTTTGTGCTTTTTTTTTATTTACACATTTTTAATTTATTTTTTGCCATGTGAGCTCTCCCTTCCTACCTCGGGACCTGCCTGGAGGTAGGCTACTATGGACTGTCTGAGATGGCTAGGCCTGAAGCCTGGAAACTAGCCATGTACTTACACTGAGGCCTGAGTTTACGGCCCAGTCGTTACTGCTGATGACAAGGATGAAGATAACTGGTGACTTCTAACTCAAGTACCGCTGTGCCAGGGGCTCTTCACACAGATAGCTATGTCTGGCTTAAAGGTCCTAGTCTGTGAATGGCAGCAGCTATTGTGTCCAACGACTTAAAGGAGTCTACTTCAGCCTGGATGATCCTGACCCTCAACCTCTTTCCCTGAAGTTCATCAATAAAGTTCCTCAGCATCACATCTATAGTCTGGACCTCGCTTTTATCGGTCACCATAGAGGGTGGCAAGTGCTAATGTGTAGTTTGAATTTGGATACCCCTAGACATGGTGATGGATGGTTCTACTATTCTCTGCTGCCCCTTAGGGGGTGCACTACACATTCTACCATCCTTAATGCTGATGTTCAGAAGTAGGCAGAAGGTGGAGCAGTGACACAGACCCAGAAGAACTGAAGACCCTAAAAGGCATAGCCAAACTCCTTATGCTGTGGAATGACAGGCATTGAAGAATTACAGACTTATAACAAAATCTTCTGCCACGGAAAACAGCTCCTGTAGATCTCTTTTCACTAAGAATGTCATGGCCACAAATATAATGAAGTGGCCCCATGGGATTGTGTCATCCCCTGCACCCACTTAATTCAATTAAATTATTATTTTAATCCAACAATAGTTTTAGTCACGATAAGGTACAGTCTTCTGGAATTTTCCGTTGGGCTGTTTCTGGTTTCCCATTTTGTCTGTTTCCAGGTGCCCTTAATAGTGTCATGTCAATTCTGCCTGGAGATGGCTGTCGCTAGGAAGATCTTTGGAAATAAGGTGGTCGTGATTAGTTACCTAAGTTTTGGAGGGAAAAGTAAACAACCAATCAGTTGTGGGACTCACCTTTAAATGTTTACGGTCAGAAGCTCTCTTCAGCAGTGATCGTCTGCAACACAACTTGCCCCACCCTCCCTCCCTTGTCGCGGCTATCCTTTTTGGGGGTATTGTCGCCCACATATGTGGGTGGACAGTGTTAATGTTATATTGGACTGGTGATGAGTATGGCTTGAGTCTGGGTGACTGAGCTACTTTATGTTAACTGGTTTTAAAAGTTCATTCGTTTATATATTAGTGTTGTTGAATTTAAATAAAGAATCTATATTTTGCTTTTAACCCCAATAAAGGGCCGCGGCCAATATTGTCCACTCATATCGTTTGTATAGTTTTTATTTATTCTGTCATATATTTTAATGTATTTATAGGTTGTGGGTGCGGTGGGGTTCTACAATCCCATGTTATACTTTTTGCTGGAGTTGCCCTTAATATTAGAAATACACAATCTCCTTATGTGTTAGTAACCTGCTGCTTGACATCTCCCCTCCACAGAGGTGACAGGGTCACCTTAAAAGGCGCTAAGGACTGCTTGCTGAATCTTGTTGAAATACCTATACTTGCAAACTACCTCGAGAAAAACATGCATGAACTTTGTAAGCTGTTATCAACTCCACACAGTGAGCCTTTTGTTTTGTGTTCAAAATATGTACTGAAGGCATTCGTTCTCCTCCCCTTCCCTCCATCCATCCCCTAGCCCAATCTCCTGCCTTCCACTAGGATAACATACCAGAGCAATGTTGTTCTAAGTGATTGAGTGTATGAATAAAAACACAACAACGTAGGCCCCATGTGTTATTTCTGTCAGGTTGAGTTTCCCGGGGTCTACCCCTCAGGCATCATTCCATTCTTTGCCTTTTTCCCATGTAATCCTCTCATCGTCACATATCCCCCCTTGTATTTGTTCTGCTATTATCTCACAGGAATTGTACAGGTTCCAGCTTGATATGACAGAAGAGCTGTCAGGGAAAAGCTGATCTTGGCCTGGCCTTGTTACCGTTACCAGGAAGTCATATCACAGACATCTCTCATGGCTCATGTCGCACAGTGCAGGTCTGATGATAAAAGGGTATTATTTAGAATCACAAGGCCAGGGGGGCTTTGAATCCAGCTAGAATAAACTATGCCATTTGTGATCAAATCACTTTGGCTTGCCTCATCTCGGTTTATACAGCTGTAATTGGGGAATAATGACAGGCTTCCTATTTCCCATTGTTCTTGTTGTTCAGCTGAAACGGCCAGCATAGAGAATACAGCGGGAATGGGAATGAGGAAGCAGGGGGATCTCTTAAATTCTCACAAGGAGGAAAGGATGAAAATGTCATCCTGGTTTAACAATGTCGCTAAAAGATCAGCCGACCTGAGGAGGAACAGCAGGCAAATTCAACAGTAGATGCATTTTGGTGGATAAAGATAATGGCCCATCAAGTTTTTGGGCTATAACAAGGGAGGAAATCTTAAATAAGAGGCTGCTCCTGGGTAGCTATAAACAAATCTAGCCAATACAGACAATGCACTTTGATTGGCCGGAGAACCTTTCCCCTGTAATGAGAAACAGGCACCTTCACCTTTGGCACTGCTGTGGCTCATACTCAGACACACATAGCTACAGCTTGCTGACCTGGAGGTAGGCAGGTACACAGCAGCTTTCCCCACTGTGCATGTCTGAAATGGCCGAGTAGTATTTAGTTAATCTGCCTCCTAACAGAAAGCTTATGTCACAGCAAAGGACTGTGCAGGACTGCAAAAGGCTGTGCAAGTCAGAGTAGCGCTGTCCAATGAGCTCCTTGCGACTCCACCTAGCTCAGAGATTTCAGTTGGCTCATTCTCTCTCCTCTTCTGGAGTTTTTTAATCAAGACTATGTTACTGATAGCGTTGCATGCTTCTTGGGCCTCTTACTGTAGCCAGATGCAGCTAAGGCTAGAGACAGTATGATTGTCACAACCAATATTGACAGTTATAACTTCGAAAGGATAGCATTGAAATACAGATTCAGGAAAATTATTCAACTGCCTTTGTCGGATCAAGGAAGATTTATTTTTTTGCTCCTACTGTCCATGGTGTTCTGTTATGCCTTCTACTGGACCCAAAACTACTGAAATCTGTGAAAGGCATAGGGAAAAATTTTATGTATGCTTTTCTCCAACCTAGCTATGTAACATACCCAATATAAATAACTATATCATGTGCCTGGAAGCTTGCAGCTCTGTGCTAATTCACACACTGTAATCACAGACAGTATCCTGAGATCCTCGGACAACTCAAATGTCTTAGTCACTTGATAGACCATTAGCATTGCTCTGACACCAGGCTATGTCAATGTGTATGAGCCTGGGAATGTGCTCTGTGGCTTTTTGCACAATACGCTCTGTGTGCTTGTTTGACTAGGTGTGACTGTACTGGTGTGTTTCAGTTAGGACACATGTTTGTGTGGATTTAACAGATCAGCCTCTGTGTTTTTTTAGGTGTGGCGTCCCTTTTTATGTGATTAAACTCCTCTGTTATGTGTATTTTACAATTAATTTACATAGCTTTGTAGTATAATTCTGGCAGTTAGTCGACTGACAAGTAATGCTTGTGCCAGTTCTTTATGTGGAGTTGTGCACTGTTGAATCACTGAATAAAAGCAATATTTAAAGCAGAACTGAGGTGAGTGATTTCCATTCATCCTCAAAGTTAGCCTACCTGTGACAAAGAAGCTGTCACAGGTCGGCTCTATCGATCGGGAAGTGAGCAGAAACCTGCCGCTGCTCTGCTCACTTCCCGATCGTCTCCCTGCAGTGCACTGTCAGTCACCGCTCCCT
Organism: Nanorana parkeri; assembly: GCF_000935625.1. Classification (NCBI taxonomy): domain Eukaryota; kingdom Metazoa; phylum Chordata; class Amphibia; order Anura; family Dicroglossidae; genus Nanorana; species Nanorana parkeri. Next base: position 129,397 of record NW_017306966.1, read on the forward strand.
GTAGGGATTCCCCCCTCCCCTCTCCGATCCTCCAGTGATGAGTGGAGGAACAAACGGGGGAGGGGGCAGGCACAACTAGCGCTGCCTCTAGATAGGTGGAGCCAGCTGTCACTCACGCAGCTGGGTGGATCTCGACAGTATTGTCGGGATCTGTCCCGGCTGTGTCACTCTCAGTATATCGCGGGCAATAGCCCGCGATATACTGAGCTTTGGTTCACGGGAGGAGGTTAGTATATGTCCTCCCGTGACCGGAAAGAGAACTATGGGGAAAAACACTTACCCCGTAGTTCTCTTTTAAGGGATGTGCAAGCCTGATGGAATGATTTGGATCACTCATGTTTGATTGCATCAGGATCTCTGACAAAAAATGTAAGTGGCCATGAAATAAAAAAAGTGAAGATGTGCTATGTTATAGGGAAGATTTAGAAGTGTTAATTGTGCCTAATCAGTACCCCGAAAATGTTGTTTTTGTCTGGAATTCCTTCAGAATGTGCACTTCCTGCTATGTGAGTGTGCCTAAGCATTCCTGTGCCTAAAGTCTCATAGATGTATATCTGTAGTAAGCCACTGTGGTCTCTGACTGCTAATCTCAGGAGATTTGTATGGAGATTGGTGATCTCTTACTGTTCTCCTTGCTGGAGGCTCTAAAATGAGGAAACAAACCACTGCCCCTACCTAGATGGTTGTCTTCACACAAAGACAGACAGTGCAGAACAAGTCACGGTAAGTCAGTAATGGGGGATGATCAGCTGGCAGGAGACTTCAGGCATTACTGGTGACAAGTCATTTGCCCTATGATGCAGATTACATCACTTCCCGTCCCATAGCGTTCAGTGCTGGGCTCCTGAAACCTAGAAATAAGCTATTGAAGTGCGATCTGTACTTCAATAGCTTATTTTAGAGGGTAAAGGTGACTCTAGGGGTCTTTTGGACCCCCAGTATCACCTTAAAGAGCACCTGTCACTGCCAATATGCTATCACATTGGGGGGCTTGTAAGCCCCCCCTATGTGATAGCAATTAAAGTTAAAAAAAAAACACCTGTTTTTAAAATGAATATTAAATTAAATAAATGTAAAAATAATAAAAAAAACTCTCGATACAAGTACAAGTACATGTACAGATACTGTTGAGCTCCAAGACTACATTAGAGAAAAATTAAAAAATTAGGAGGCAGCTGTCATTTGTAAGGAGCACACGGAGCTCCTGGGATTTGTACATCTCTGTTTTAATGTACGATTTTGTTTTTATAAATATAAATAAAGGGATGCACAGATACCAGTTTTGCGAGTACGAGTACTGGTACTTGCCGAGTACTTACAAGTACGAGTACTGATACATTTTTGTTTATTGTCATGTGACAGTTTTTCTAAAACAATACAGACTAATGATTTCAGGACAGTGGTGGAGTGCCAGAGCCAGGTCCCAGCTGCAACCTCTGCAACCCTGGTAGTTCTCATGAAAATGCCAAGTATCTGCACTGGTACTCGAAAAGTATCTGTGCATCCCTAGTATTTATTCTCTAGGCTATTTAGATCAAAAAAATTTAAACAGAGAGCATTTTCTGAACACAACTTTTATGTTAAAGTGACCTTAAAGTCAAAAATATTTTTCCCTCCCTCCAATGTTAATGTCAGCACTTACCTTAAATTATGTTTCTTAATCCGATCTTCTTCTTCTTTCCTGTCGTTTTCATCTGTCCCTCCAGCGCTGCTGTGGGTCTCCGATCCAGCGCTGACTCCTCTGTCCTTGCTGGCACTTCCTGTCTCACGGTGTCTGCATGCGGGTGCACGCCGTCCATATACTTACCTTGTGTCTCTCCTCGTCTCCTGGCCGAAAATCTGAACTGCGCATGGGCCCACCCCAAGATGCTTTGCAGCCGACCAAGAATTTTCAGATTTACGCATGAGAGCGCACGGCGAAGACAGGGGTAAGTTTAAACCGCTTTTAAAGCGGTTTAAAAAAGAAAATGTTTTTGGATATATCTACTGCTTGCTAGCAGTAGATATATGCAAAAAAAAATAAAAATAAAAAAAAGGATATTAGAGGAGTTTGATTTTTTAAGTAATGTAGAGGAATAAAAAAAAAATATGGTTCACCTTTTAATTTAGGAGAGTTTTTTCTCTTTTAATCTTACAGAGGAAACAAATATTCTGTTTGCATAGATTGCTAGTGTAACATCAATATAAGTTCAGGTTGGGCTTGACGGAAATTAGCAAAATGGTGCTATTTTCACAGGTTTATGATAAAAATTGCAAGTGTTTGATGCTCATGCAGTATACTTTCAGTAAACTTTCAGCTACGTTTAATGCCTATAGCCAGGGCCAGATTTACTCTCCCTGTGCCCCAAGGCCAGGTTCATTTTAACTTTTGACAGTCCAAAAAAGCAAAAAAACTAACATGTGTGGGATCCCCATACAATCCCTTACCAGACCCTTGATCCAAACTGCAGTTTGTCGGGATCGGTAGTGTTAGCGGGCATCAGGTATTTTTTCTTTCGTCGAGTCGGCGGCCCTCGTGTTGTGTTTTATTCCCAAATAAAGGACTTTGTACTGTAGCACTCAGCCCCGAAGGAGCTGCTGGATGAACTGTCTAGGAGATTTTAGTAGGGTTGCACAGATACCAAGTACAGTACTCTGTACAAGTACGAGTACATGTACCGATACTTTTGAGCTCCAAGACTAGACTAGAGAAAAATTCAAAAATTAGGAGGCAGCTGTCATTTGTAAGGAGCACACGGAGCTCCTGGGATTTGTACATCTCTGTTTTAATGTACGATTTTGTTTTTATAAATATAAACAAAGGGATGTACAGATACCAGTGGTGCGAGTACGAGTACTGGTACTTGCCGAGTACTTACAAGTACGAGTACTGATACATTTTTGTTTATTGTCATGTGGCAGTTTTTCAAAAACAATAGAGACTAATGATTTCAGGACAGTGGTGGAGTGCCAGAGCCAGGTCCCAGCTGCAACCGCTGCAACCCTGGTAGTTCTCATGAAAATGCCAAGTATCTGCACTGGTATTCGAAAAGTATCTGTGCATCCCTAGATTTTAGCAACTTGACTGCCCCAGTAGCACTTACCACACACTGTGGCTACTGATAAAGCGGGATCCAGACTTTAGATATGATGCTGAAGGAACTTTATTTTAAAACTTCAGGGAGAGAGGTTTAGGGCTTAAGACATCCATGAGAAAAATAGCCGGACTCCAGACTCACCAGTCCCTCTCAGTATTCTAGCATAGAGTCAATAGGAGCACAGGCTGACACTTAGTTTCAGAGCAACAGCTGAATAGGCATAGACATGAGATCTTTAGTAGGAGAGACACCAGACTTGCTCCTGAGGTCCATTCCAGTTCCAGGCACCTCCAGCAGGCTCTCCTCCTCTATGTGCATCAGAGTCCTGCTCCAGACTTGAGGCCTAGCGAAGCATTTCCCACACTTGAGCATTACAGCCCCCAGGCCTAGATCGGGAGCAGGCTGGAATGAACCCAGCCTTGGCTGGACTCTAGACTAGACTCGAACTAGACTGAGCACATGGCAATTCCCCTGAGTATATATGCACTTCCCCAGCATGCACTACCGGCCACAAAACTCCCAGTGATTGGCTGGTGAGCCACATACACTCTCAATGTTCTCCATTGGCTGTCCCACACTGCAGCAGGGTCACACCCCACTCAGGCAGGTACAATCATTGTAAGAAAACACCTGGAATTAACTGGACAAATGCCAACTATAATTCAGCAAGGCTGACTACAGCTCTGGTAACATTACAGTTTTAGTAGCCACTCCACTAAAGGTGGTAGGGGCTACAGTACTATGGTGTGATGTGTTTATTTACAATTGTACTGCTTACTTAGTGAATGCGTAGGGGTAACAACTACCCCTTACTTATTCACAAGTGGGGTCGGCCATATTCCTATAAGCCCCCCTGCCCACAGACCCATAAAACCACCAGGCCAGGGTTGTAGGGGAGAGGCCCTTGTCCTCATCGACATGGGGCAAGGTGCTTTGCCAGCGGGTCCATAATGCTAAGTTTCCTTAGGCTCACCCATAACAGCAACCCTCTCTTATGTCAAATTAACCCCTTGTTTGTATACACACCTTTCCTGTGATGTAATCCATTGTCCCAAAGACTGAGCCGTCTGTGCTGAAAGATACCAATGGCCAGCTCTCAGCACCAGGACATCTAATGTTCTGATATAAGTTTATTAGTGACTGTTTATTTGTAACCGTAGTTCTTTCTTAATCTGTTTGCAGACAGATATTTATTTCCCTCTTCCCTGTTCTTTTATTTTGAATTTTTAATACAAATTAAATCAAACACCACTCCACAAATACTATTAAATATATGACCTTGTATCTAAACAATTACCAAAACTCTGGACTACAGCAATAACACCCTTCACTATAACTTAGCTTAATATACGTATTACTGCGTAAACCTCAGCATGACATATAGATTTCAATAGCATCCCTCATGTAAAATCCATTTTCATATTACATTTCCATACTGAATTGCAGTTGCATCAGGAAATACATTTTTTAATCTTATTGGTGTCGCAAAAAAAAGTCCCATTTGTTGCTGAATCGTGTGGCTCATTGACAGCTTTTGTGTTAGATTTCACTTCATCTCTAACAAGCCATCATTTATTCATATCTTGCTCTCAGTTTTATATACTTTTGGGCTATAAAAACAAATGTTATAAACCTTATTCCTCCAGTGTAAACAATTCCGGTTAATTCCAACCCTTTAAACAACTTTGTATTCTGTAGCTAATTTTTTTTCTTTCTTACGTCGGCCTGACCAAAGTTTTTATAGGGCCCAAGCTTTCCCATTTGTCTGAAATTAATATTTTATATGTGAAAATATGCAGCTGCCTTCAATAAATTTGTTACAGACATTCATCTTATTTTTATTCTGTAGTAAGTGCTTGCTAATGTTGTTCCCTTGTGATTAAAGAGAAAAACATTCAAAAATTGTACACTGTTGAAGTAGAAGATGTTATAGCATTATTAAAGGGAGTTTCCTCTTTGATAAAGTACATTAGGATTTCCTAATGCCCAACTCCAGCCTTTGTGTTCCCCCGTTAAAGCCCCGGCTGGCAGTACCTATGCTTTTTTTCTTTACTTACCTTTCTTTGTTTTTTTCTGGCTGTTCACATAACTCGCTGTTTTCTCTTCTTCCCTAGCCCTTCCCTGGTGGTTGGCAGTTCTGGATGAGTGCATTGATGCAAAGAGTGGTGTTGATATCATTTCAGTCCCACTCTCTCTATACAGTGTGAGTACAGGATGCCATGCTCAGGGGCAGGGCCATGACATTCTGTACTCACAATCTTCCCTCCACTAAGTGTCATTCAATGTGGAAGACTGGGGACATCTTGTGAAAAAGAGGAGGTACTGTGGCATACAGCACTAAATGAAAGGTGAGTATTGCAGCCAGAACTGCATTTAAAAAAAAAAAAAGCCCGGAGTTAAGTTTTTTTTTTAAAGCCTGGAATTAGCCTTTAAAGAAATGTGTACTGAGAGAATAATTGTGGTTGAAATTGCTGTCCTTCTGAAAATGCTAAAGCCCAGGCTGTCCCCAGGTTCAGTTTTTTTAAATTAACATGATAACCAGCAATTTCACAAGGAGAGGACAAATAGGGGCTTTAGATATCACTTCCAACTCAATGTCCAAAAAAGGGGTGTTTTCTTTCTCATTTTAGAACCTTGGGTGGATGCCTTTAAATCATTTCATGATGAGTTGGGCCAGCCATGCATCCAGAATCAATGGTGTATAGCACACATACAACCTTATTATACAAAGTCAGCTATATCCACTTGCATTCAGCTGTTTCTGATGTTTTGGTCATTGTTAGTGCAAGAAAAGTAACTCCTGACTTTATAAAGTACAGCTAACATAGAGGCCTGGCTAGGAGAGCTAGTCATCACTTAGTGAGGCTGACCACAATGCATAGTCATTGGGCTGTATCTGGGCAATACATTAGCAGGATGTACAGTTAGCTGCAAGGACGTAAAATAATTATGTGCATGGCTCATCCCACTGTCCCCAACTGAGGAATAAACCCCTTGTCTTTTGGGTTTTTATTGGAAGTAGTGATATGTAAAAACCTTTATTGTAAGAAGACATACTATGTGTTGCAGTGCTCAGAGGAAGGGCTTTTTGGTTCTTTTTGGCCTGTCTTCCCCCTAAGACTATATTCTTTTGGGAGTCTTTACTGAGGCTTATTTACTGTGGTGCGGATTCCATTCTCAGCTCTGCTAAGCCCCTACTAGACATGTGCAATTCGTTTAGTTCCAAATCCAAATTCTTAAAAAATGTCCGAAATTTGGACATTCGTACATATCCGAATTTCCGAATCCCAATGCATCCGAATGTGTCCGAATCCGAATTTCCGTTTCCGAATTTCGGATCCCGTCCGAATTTCGTTAAAAAACTATACTGAATCAGACATGTGACTTTTCTGGCCAATCAGATGTGTTTTTCAGTTTAATGCATTCAAATGGGTCGAACACAAATTTTCGTTATGGCAACATGGGAGCCACATACAGTATATACATATAATACTAAAGCTGAGGCTCCTAGACCCGAATGGTATTCGGCATCCGAATTTCCGAATTGCTTTCGGAAGTTCACAAATGCCATTCGGGTCCGGGAGCTATTTGGAAATTCGGATGCCGAATGCCATTCGGGTCTGGGAGCCATACACATATATTACTAAAGCTGAGGCTCCCAGACCCGTATGGCATTAGGGAGCTTTCAAATACAATTCGGAAATTCGGATCCAGAATGCAATTCGGGTCTAGGAGATTCAGCTTTAGTATTCATATCTGTATATGGTTTTTTTGTGGTATTCGCAACGTATATTCGTAAACTCAGCAGTTTAGTTGTAGACCTAAGTTAGAACCAAATAAACCCGTAGTTTACACAGAGCTTTTTATATTTAATTCTAAGGAGAACAGAGCAGCCAGGGAAGCAAATGTATGCATTAGCAACTGGGAGGGCAGCATTTAATGAAAGCTTTTTCTTTGCCATGCATGCCCAAAGCACAGGTTGACTTTAATTACCATTTGCAGTTGATATGCATAGCATTAGCAAATCACTAACTGATTTGGCAGTGTTTTTAAGATTTGCCGATATCTGTAAAATCCTGCAAAGGTTAGGAGGGCCAAGGTTTTGGCCCAGAATATAGATATCATATGCTAGTGTATGTCACACGTTCCTGAACTGATGACTTTATTTCCCTACAAGCTCAGGAGAAATATTTAAAACTCAGGAAATAAAACTATATACATATTACCTATACTTTGTGACATAAACTATGTATGGTAACAATGACCTCATAGTGCATATTTTCTTTACTGTTAATTATGTACTATATAGCATAGCAAATGTCATTTACTTTTTTGTCTGTGCCATCACAGACCCAAGCCTCTGTGTCTCTTTGAAAAAAATAAGCTTCTGCATAGCTCGGTAGAACAATGCTGTCTGTGTTAATATTGATTTTACATAGTCAATGTACAAAAATGATAGTTCTTTCTACTTATAACATTCTTATAAATATTAATAATAGCTTTGGCTCCCTGATGCATAATTACACTTGTTTAAGATTTAAACCATTCCATACTTTGCCCTTTTTTCTTAATACCGATTCTGCAGCTGACACAGGCAGTCTGGCTTATATATAGCAGCTGGCAAAGGACTTTCAGAAACCTTTTTTTACACAAGAATATTGATAAGCCTCGATAGCTAGGTCTTTTCTGCATGAAGGTTTCTTACTTACACAGTATAATTGTATAGCTCAATGTAAATGTATATTATGGAAGTAGAATGGAATGAGCTCTGCTGGTATTAGAAAAGGCTAAAGGGAGTAGTTAAGTTAACACTGCAAGTTAAGGCTAAAGGTTCACAAGGTCTTGAATCAGGGGCTGACTGGCAACTTTTAGCCCAGGGGGCAAGAACAACCCAGAGGCCCATGGTGCAGCAACTTGGCCCCCCTCCCGCTCTGCCTCTTCCCCCGCCTTCTCCCCGCCCCTGTCTGTCACTTTTGCCATCCATGTAACAGTAGTGTGAATGTATTTATTGGTTTAGGAAATTTAAAGCACACTGGTAGTGGAGGGATGCCTCGTCAGAGGTGGTGTGGCGTTTGGATGCGGGCGGGATGTATCTGGCTGCAGCAAGGGTGAGGCGGGGAGGCGTGTGGAGCGTAGATGCGGGCGGGTCTGGCAGTGGCAAGCATGAGGCGTGAAGGAGGTGCGGCATGTGGAGCGTGGATGCGGGTGGGTCTGGCAGCGCCAAGCGTGAGGTGGGGAGGAGGTGCAGCGTGTGGAGCGTGGATGCGGGTGGGTCTGGCAGCAGCAAGCGTGAGGCGGGGAGGAGGTGCAGCATGGATGCGGGTCTGGCAGCAGCAAGCGTGAGGCGGGGAGGAGGTGCGGCATGTGGAGCGTGGATGCGGGTGGGTCTGCCAGCAGCAAGCGTGAGGCGGGGAGCAGGTGCGGCGTTTGGAGCGTGGATGTGGGTGGGCAGGCCTGGCAGTGATTTCTTCGATGATTGAAAATGTTTACAACTTTTTCAATCATCGATTATAATCGACTTAGTTGATTGGTTGTTGCAGCCCTACATTCCTCCCCGATTTCTGGGGACAGTCCCCGGATTGAGGAGACCGTCCCCTGACAAATTATGTCCCCGGAAACATAAAATAAAACAATTTTTTTTTTTAATACTCACCTGATCCCTGGATCCACCGAAAAGCATGGCCTAACGTCTCCCATGCTGTTAGAAGCTGCATACAGAGCGTGCTGGTTACTACTTAAACCGGCGCGCGCTGTGTGCAGCTTCTGAGAAGATACGCTATTAGCATAGCGAGGAAGCCGGCTGCGCATGTTGCATCGTAAGCTACGCTAATAGCGTATCTTCTCAGAAGCTGCACACAGCGTGCGCCATATTAAATAGTAACCAGCACGCGCCGTATGCAGCTTCTAACAGCGTGGGAGACGGTGCAGCACTTTTGGTGGATGCAGGGATCAGGTGAATATAAAAAAAAACCGGCCCAGTCCGCCCCTGTCTTGAATGGAAAAAATACCTCAAGAGCATTAGTGAGTTTGGATGGCATTGCACCCACCTTGCCTGTGCTCACCTATCAGGAGGAGGGAGCAATAATCAATGGGCATGCTAGGCCTAGTATAGGCCACTGATGATAGACAATGCCTGGGGTATCTCAATGCTGAAAAATGGTATGTACTGCAAATCTATCTCAATACACCCTTTCGCTTACAAGCTCAGAAGACAATAATGATAATAATAATAATAGTCCACTAATAATGTCAGGAACATTATTAGTGGACTATTTAGTGGATTTTGTTCATGACAAAGGTATAATAAGTGATAATCAGCATGGATTTATGAAGGACCGTTCTTGTCAGACCAACCTAATAACATTCTAGGAAGAGGTGAGTAGAGATCTGGATAGAGGAAAATCAGTGGATGTGGTGTACCTGGATTTTGCAAAAGCATTTGACACGGTTCCGCATAAACTCTTAATACACAAGCTTAAATCTATGGGCATAGGTTAAATGGTGTGTGATTAAATGGATACAGAACTGTCTACAGGAACTTGTCCAGAGAGAATTGATAAATGGCTCTTTTTGAAATTGGTCTAAGGTCAAAAGCGACATGCCCCAGGGTTATGTGCTAGGCCCAATACCGTTTAACCTGTTTATTAATGATATTGGGGAAGGTGTTAATAGCCATGTTTCTGTGTTTGCAGATGATACTAAAATCGGGAGGGTTAAAGGCACAGACTTAGACATTGGAACATTACAGAAGGACCTGGATAAAATAAGGGTGTGGGCAACTATGGCAGATGGTTTAATTTTGAAAAATTTAAAGTAATGCATTTTGGGGTTAAAAATAGGCAAGCGGAATACACATCAATGGGTACTCCACTAGGGAAGTCAGAAATGGAAAAAAGATTTGGTTGTCATAGTAGACCACAGACTGAATAACAGCGCGCAATGCCAGGCTGTGGCAAAAAAAGCAAGCACTGTGCTGTCATGCATTAAAAAGGGAATGTACAGTAGGGACAAAGCAATTATTTTGACACTTTATAGATCGCTGGTCCGGCCTCATCTTGAATATGCAGTTCAATTTTGGTCACCAGTCCACAGAAAAGATGTCCTTTAGCTAGAGAGAGTCCAGAGAATGGCAACAACACTAATTAAGGGACTGGAGGACCAAAGCTATGAGATGAAGTTGCTAAATTTAAATTTGTTCATGCTGGAAGTGAGGCGATAAGGAGGGGAAATTATTTTCATGTACAAAATGTTTGGTGGTGATGGCAACATCAGAAATAAACTTTTTACTGCAAACTTCCTAACAAAGACTAGAGGCCACCACCTAAAATCGGTGGAGAAAAGATTTAACCACACAGGGTGTAGGGGCTTCTTTTTAGTCAGAGTGGCTCAATTTTGGAACTCTCTACCACAATCAGTGGTATCAGCAGAGGATATTGATTAACTAAAAAAACAATTAGATACCGTCCTAAGAGACCGTAACATACATGGGTACAGGTACTCATAAAAACTAAGACCACACAGGGACTCATATATACACACGCATGCACAATCACACACAGACACGCAAAGGTTGAACTTGATGGAACCGGGTCTTTATTCAACCTATGTAACATGCATTTTGCTCACCATTTTAAAGCCTTTGTGAAGAAAGTCTGACGCTGCAGGCAGTAGTGTGGAGCAGGTAGTTGTGTAAAACAGTAGGAGGTCATGTAAGACTAGGGTTAGTAGCCTCAAGCAGTACCTGGCAGTGTACCGCTCGCCATAAATATTAAAATGTTATTGGACTCTGAACAATCCCCATTAGATTTATCAAATCAATTGATTCAAATGTCAATCTGTCAAGGAGGCCCTTGGACTATATTATTGTTGTTCAAAAGAAGAATATACTATTGGGTTGTATCATGAATGGTGAGCTGAATGCTGCAGGTAGTAGTGTAGGAAAGCATGTAATAATGTAGGACTGCAGGCAACAGTGTAAGGCAGAAGCAGTGTAGAGCAGTAGGCAGTAATTTAGGGCTGCTGGTTACAGTGTAGGGTATTAAGCAGCAGTTTAAAGTGGTGATTAGTATTTTAGGGCAGAAGATAGTAATGTAAAGATGCCGGTGGTAGTGTAGTGCAGCAGTCAGCATTGCATTGTTGCAGGTAGGTGCAGAACAGCTGGGAATAGTGTAGGACAACAGGCAGCATTGTTAGGCTGCAGGCAGAAGTGTGTAGAGCAGCAGCCTGTAAACAACGCTGTGGAGCAATAGCTGGTACTGTAGGATTGTAGGCAGTAGTGCAGACATTGCTGCATTCCTTTCGTAGATAGCCTGCGTTCTTTTAAAGGTGGTTCAAGCTGGTCAGTAACTTAATAAATGTGTTGCCTGCTCTGGCTGTGCACCAGAGACATGGAATTGAAAGTTAACCTACTTGCACATTTTTGGGAAAATGAGGGTGGCAATGTGTTCAGTATGCCTCCCATTCTCATTATCTTCACAATACTCCCTGAGCATTGATAGAATTGTAGTAACACTGTCAGTAAAAAGCTTTTTTTCTAGCTTTTAAAAAAAATATTATGTTTTAAAATTAATAAAACACTGCCATGTCAAAATCAATGGCAGTGTTATACTTTGTTCTAATCCCATCAATGTCTCCTTTGCAGGACAGCTAGGGCTACATTTAAAGTAGAAAAAAAAACCCTTAAACAAAGGCATGTAAAATAAAAAATTCATATACAGAATACGCTGCTTACATGTATTAACAGCATACAATGTTCACAATACAATATTTTTGCAATAATGGTTAAACACAGAGCTTTACTTCACTGCTGCTTTGTACTCTGCCTCCTCTGCAGCTATATTATTTAACACACATAAAATACATGAATTTGGAAGATCTCCAGAAAATAGCTTCAGAGCTTGATTACAAAGCTGGTTAAGCCAGTTTTATACTCGCCGTCTAAACCAAAGTTGAGCAAATTACATAATTCTGGCTGTTAGGGAACTACAGGCAAATTGCAGGTTGTGATGAGACTTGTAGTTCATTGACTTCTTAACCTGACAACCTGTTTTGAGAAGTTATGAAGCCTGCCATTGCTCACTTCTCTTTTAGCCTTCAACTTAAAGTGATTTTAAATTAAAAGGGTTTTAAGCAATGTAAAATGTTGATTCACTTACAATGGATGCTGCTTCTTGATGTTTAAAATATTTAGTTTCCTGCAGAATCATCTGGTCCCCTGAGCAGTGGCCTTGATATCCTGTTTTAGGGTGGCACTCTTCCCTTGCATGGTCCTGTGGAGCCACCCTTGTGTGTGCTAGTAAGTTGTATGTGTCTCCACAAACACACAGACACAGCAAGGAAGCCATTCCCCTAATCCCTGCTCCTTCTTTCTTCCTCTCCCTTTCTCCATGGTGGTAAATGGATAGCTGCTGGGGACTGTGTTGTCCCTTGTGATCTTGTACTGGACAGGAAGTACAGGGAAGTGAAACTGAGAGAGTTGGAAACAGCTGTTCGGAACCATGATGACATGTGTTCTGGCTAAAATATTAGTAAGTATAATATAGAATAGTACATTATAAGTAATATTTTGCTGGACAGTGTACTTTATATTAGTTTGTTTTAGATTCATTACTGAAAAAAATGTTTGCGAGTTTAATACTACTTTAACCCTTTCGCTGCCACCGACGTATGTCATATGTCCCATGTAAACAGACTCTATTTACATGTGTAAAGCTGGCTTTACACTGGAAGCAAAGCGTGTGTGTGTGTCCCACCCGACACCCCTGCCTTGCATCCCAGTTGTTGGCAGGAAGTGGGGAAGGAGACCGACGCTGATTGCATCACTTCCGGTCCCTCAGCTGTAATTGCTCAGCTGCAGAGGTGACACTAGGGGTCTAATTGACCCCGAATGTCACCTTAAAGAGTACCTGTCGCAATCACATTGGGGGCTTGTAAGCCCTCCTATGTGATAGCAATTAAGTAAAGTATAAAAAAAATACAATTAAATAAAATGAATGTAAAAATATAAATAAAAAATGTAAAGTTCCCTGCCCCCGCACGCAATGCTTTAATGCAAACACGCATCAGTATGAAAGTGCCGATCGCGCTACACATTCTAGGGCCAATATTCACACATACATGCTTTTAAAGCGTTGCCTATGGACAATTTCAAGTACCCTATTTTGTCGCCGTTTCATGGACACACAACATTTTAACCTCGGCATGTTGGGTATCTATTTACTCAGCATACCCTGTATTGTACAACAAATGTGCTTTATATTGTGTTTTTGAGCACTAAAATAAAGTGAATTTTTTACAAAATGTTTGGGTTTGATAAAGAGTTTTATGTCATGGGACATAAAAAAATGTGCAACTGCCACCATTGTATCCTACAAGGTCTTTGCTTTCAGAAAATATATAATGTTTTGGGGGTTTTAAGTGATTTTCAGGCCTAAAATGTGGATTATTACATGTATGCAAAAATCGCCCAAATCTAGGCACCTTGATTTTCATATCTTTTAAGTGCTAACTGAGGGTTTAATATTGCCCTCTATTTATTTGCAGTTTTCTTTCTTCAAACATGGGAAAGAGCCCTTTTAGTTTATCTGAACAGTACAGCCTCCGCTGTACTGCCAACCCCCTTACCAGAGCCAGATGTACAATTAGGCAGATTAGGCATGTGCCTACAGGCGCGCTCCATAGAGGAGCACCATGCAGGTACATACTCTTCCTAATTCCCAGTGTTGTTTGAAGACAGAACACTGGCAATAGCAAGGAGGGTGGACAAAATGCACCCTCCTGCTCCAAGACCAGTGGCGCCTACAGGAACCGCTGGCTTCCACAAATGCACAAGAAGGACCCTGCGCTGCATAAGCCTTACGTGATGCCAGGGTCCTTCTCTGCATATGTGAAAGCCGGCGGGTCCTGCAGCAAGTAAGGGCGCCGGCTCAGGCTAAACAGAATTCGACCCTGCCAATTCCTCACTGACATCAGTGAGGTGCTATGACCAGCACCAAGCTGGCATTATGTCTCCACCCCCTTGGTGGATTTTGCCATCCACAAAACACAGCCTGTGATGACTTTGCAGCTGATGGCATAACAGGCTATGCTTTGTGAATGGCAAAGCACACCGAAGGGGTGTAGATGTGACACCAACAACCTCCCTTGATGGGGGGGCTGGAAGTACAGTGGGAGCTGTACTATCTGGGGAAACTAAAAGGACTCTGTTTCACATGTTTGCAGAAAGCAAGCAGTAAATAGCTAAGTAGCAGAGGTAAGCCTCTAAAGGGAATGGGGATATAGTAGGGTATAGCTGTAGTAGGACACAAACAACAAAAAGTCCCCCCCAAAACACAACAGGTAGCTTCACCATTCCTTACTCTATTAAAAACCAAAATATATGTTTTTAAATGTTTAAGTAAATACATAGCTTGATTATACAGTATAGTCTGGTATCTGCCTGGAGTTCATAATTAATAATAGGGGCACTAAAAGTGCAGTATACCTGGATGTGCTGCCCAATACATTAATGAAGAATTTTTATTTATTAATCACAGTGCTTTGTTTTAATGCTCGCACTGTACGCAATGCCATTGTCCTGTACATAGCATACAATATTTTATAGCAATTTCTGCCTTGTTAAAGGCAGAATTAAAAATTCAGTATATCGGCTTTCATATATGTTTATTTCACATCCCACGCATTGCTATACAGCTACTGGCCTTAAGCCACTGGACTGTCTAAATCTCACTCCAGCTCGGAGTTATTTTTCTCCTGTGCGCCTTGAGATCTCACTCCATATTCTATCACTTCTTAGGGCATCTCTGCACATACTTGACTGCAAGTGAAATTGGATTTTCTTAACTTCGGGAGGAGAGTAGTCCGTAATGTACTTTCTCCTTTATCTCCTTCAGATTCTATCCCACTCTTTATAAGACGGTGATAGGCAGCTGGTGCTCAGAGCGGACCCACTCACTAACGGCTACAGATTGCCGAGTCCCGTATGTCAGACGTCAATATATTCCTTTTGTAGATAGAAAACAGATTAAAGTTCTTACCCATTTCCCTTTGCAACTTATTTCCCTTCTGCTACTTCTGAGCCATTATAAGCCACGCTTAAGAAAGATTCACATTTATTTACTGTATATACATATTGCTGAGATCCTTAACAGGAATAAAAAACAAAGAAGGCCCACCACACACAGAAAAGGAAACATACAGAATATTTTCAGTAGCTTTTTGTTTTGTTTTAAAGGGAGACTCCACTTTTAGACATATTTTTCATAAATGTATAATCTTTTCAAAATCAGTTGTCTGGCTCTTTTCATTTGGAAAGGTCAGTGTGCAATTTCTCATTGTCTATCGTAGGCCATGCTGCCTTACAATATTACATGTCTTTATGCCCCATCACAAGGGCGTAAATCAGAGGGCCCCATAACAAAATTTTGTATGGGGCCTCGTGATTTCTAGTTATACCCCTTGCAGAGCCCACTCGAGATCCCACCTGAGGGGAAACTTGTACAACACACCATAGACTCTCTATGGTGGGCTATGCACGGTCACCCTCAGGTGGGCTGGTCGCACTCCTTACCTATCCGCCTCCTCTTCCTCCACGGTCGCTGATAGGCTCTGCCTCTTCCTCCATCGCTGGGCCCGCCTCCTTCTTCGTCACCAGGCCCCGCCTCCTCCCCTGCTCCTGAGCACAAACCCTGGCTCTCATTGACTCTGTGGAGAGGAACGCGCTGCTGCACAGATTACTGTCAGTGATCTGAACAGTGGCGTGTTCGTCTTCAGCCGCCAGTGAAAGCCACCAGCGGAGGATCCCACAGCGACCCAGGTGGCCCGCACGGCATCTGGCCGGGCCCCACAGTGCCCCAGGCCCCATAGCGGCCGCCTGGGTCGCTATGGTGATTGTTACGCCACTGCCCCATCAGTAACTGTCAGGAGTTTGCATGCTTAGTGACAGCTTTAGATAAATTGTGAAAGTCTAAAGCAGTGGTTCTTAACCTTACTGAGATCAATACACGGTACATTCATCCAAAACCTTCGTGGCTTAACAGTAAAAAAAAAAAAAGTTTATACTCATACAATTAAAAAAAAATGGGAATGCAAAATATGTATTTAAAATGTATTAAAAAGGGAGTAATCTGCTAAAAATATGAGTTACTGTAACTTAGACAGGCACAAAGACAAAAATGTAAAGTTTTATTTTTTTTTCATTCTCACTGTGTCTTTTTCTCTCTCTTTCCTTTTTTTTGTCTCTCTGCTTTTCTCTCTCATCCTCTCTGGTTCTGTCTCTCTTAGCCCCCATTCACACTTGCAAGGTTTTACAGATTCCTCCATGAGACTCATGCGTTCGGCTGCGGGTGGGTGGCACTGTACAATACAATGGCAGCTGCCACTGCATGCAGCTGTTCATCCTTGATCACAAAAGTAATAAGGCTAAGGCCCCAAAAAAGCCTTCTCTATTGGAACTGCAATGTTGCATATAATGAAAGCTAGCACTAGTAACGGGTGCTTTGACACAGTGCCCATAATGCAGTGTACATTTTACACCATTATTTTCCTAAGAGGCTGGTATCCCCCTCAAAGCAAAAATATGAAAATCTAAGAACTGGATAGCTACAGGATATGTAAATGTTAAATACCACAGCTAACTTGAAATTATGCAATATCCATTGCTCTCCTTCTTTATCCATTAATTTATGTTCCTTTTTACATCCTTATTAAAGCAGCATTTGCTCGCTTTCCTTGCTTTAATCCTCATATGTCTGTGCCTATTGAAGATTGTGGCCTACCTCTATGTTCATTTCTTTGCTGAGAAAACTTGTATGATGCAGTCACAAAAATATTGCTGTAAACAAGACACCTGAGATATTAAATCAGACTGACATTAGTCACACTTTGAAGAAGATACAACATCTGATGTTGAGGTTTAGAGAGAAAATCACTGCCGCCTACACCTACTCTCTACTATGGGTGGCTTTATGGGCAGCTGTGTATGCTGGGCGCAGAAATATACCCACAATTTCATTCTATGGCCTCATGTGCCCATGTGCATGAGGCCTTATACCATTGTACTGTACTAGAAAAGCTTAGGTGGCCTTCCCAACCTTTTCAAGGCTTTAAATGATTTAACTTTTGTCTTGGACCTTTGGGTGAAACAATTTATATTGCAGGCATTGAATGTATCCTTATCGTCCCTAACTCTGAGTAGTATTTTGGGCTCCTTCGTGATCAGTTGGATCAACACTCCTAAATACCACAGAATAGTTTACCCTGACGTATGATTCTCTCTATAGGGCAAATATTTCCCCATTGCTGAAGGACTTATATATGCTCTTGGACACTTGGCAAAATTTTCATATTTCTTGGATAGGCAGGGTCCATGCTGTCAAAATGTCTTATTACTGTTAAGCTACGATATGTTTTCCGGGCTCTTCCCATCTCAATCCCTGGTCATGTGCTTTATATCCTCCAACGTAGATTTTTTTTTGGGTAACTTAAAACCAAATCTTAGCCAGCATTTCCTTTATCTCTCGAAATATACTGGGGGACTGGCAGTCTCTAATCTACATTTATACTATTCGTGGGCCAATATAGCCCTGTTAGCCCTTCTCTACTCCTCTCTAGAACTCCCTCTTTGGGCTTTCCTAGACCTTATTTATTGCCATCCAGTCCATGCTCACATGGTTACCACCTTTGAAATGGCTTTTTTGCCTTAATCCTATTCTACCTCACTCCCTTGCGGTGTGGGATATGTATTCCAAGAATTTAATCTCTTCTCATTTGCCGCTGGTTAGGATTGTCAATTGCCTTTTTTTGCCTGTTTCTCTCGATTCCTCCTAATTCTGATTGTGGTCACACCATAATTTAACTTTCAAAAGTTTTTATTGTTTTCCTCGAAACACAAAATCACAAAACACAACTTTTATCACACAGGAGAGAAAAAAAATAATTAAAAAAAACCCAGTTACATTACAAAACACTGACATTGTAGTTTGTACCTGGCATGTTTCTTAAATTCACCCTGCAGAAGTATAGATTGCTGGCCTTATCATGTTATATACATATGGTTTCTTAAAACCTCCTCATAGAAACTTCCTTATTGGTCCCCTAGTGAGGATTCAATCTTGAATCACTATTTTTCTCGCGGGTTTACTTTAAGCCCACATTAAAAGCATTATTTTATTAACAAGCCAATCAGTAACCGTTGATATTAGTATAAAAATAGTTACTGCCATGAAATCCCTACACAGCATCTTTAATACAAAACCATAGGCTCAATAAGCATTCATTATGCATGAGTAGTGCAGCTATAGAAAGAGGCCTCCCCTTCCTGAGGTACTGTCTAATTCTATACAAGCCCTTGTCCAGCCACCACTGAAACAATTTAGGATCCCTGCCAGTCTTAAATGCCGGATTCCAATATAATGGAGCAAGGGGGGTGTGGGGTGAGCTCATATTTCCATAGGTTTTTCCCCGATCCCAAAGGGCCAAACAGTTAGAAAGAGTTGGGGCCATTATGGGTGGACCCAATCTGGAAGGCGTCCATTTTAATACATCTAAAGTTAGATCTCTAGCTGCCTTGGCCTCCATAAGGATCCAATCAGGTAGTTCCTCTGCTGAATATATAGCTGACAGTTGGGCCACACGTGCAGCCTGATAATACTTATGTATATTTGGGACTCCCAACCCCCCTGACTCTCTAGTGCTATAAAGCGTAGTCCTGGGTAGGCGATGACCTTTACCTCCCCATATAAATTTCACTAAGCTTGACTGAAATGCGGCTAGTTCGGATCTAGGAACAGGAATGGGGATAGCCCTAAATAGATATAACAACCGAGGGAGTAAGGTCATTTTTATAGCGTTTATTCTCCCTATCCAGGAAAGATTACACAGGGACCACCTTTCAAGATCCCCCTTCAATTTTTTAAACATAGGAGGGAAATTCGCCTGATATAAGAGGTCAAATGAGGGAGTAAGATTAATGCCTAAATAAGATAGCGACAATAGCGACCATGAGAAAGGGAAAGCGGCTCTGAGCATTTCTACTTGCTCGGAGGGAAGATTTATATTCAAGGCCAGTGACTTAGCTGTATTTATATATAGTCCAGATATCTTCGCAAATCCATCCAGAGATGACATTACACTAGGCAGGGTGGTCAACTGCTGCGTAAGAAACAGCAGTAAGTAGTCTGTAAAAAGGGCACATTTATGTTCCCTTCCTCCACATTGGACTCCTTTAATGTTGATATTTTCCCGTATAGAGATCGCAAGGGGCTCAATCGCCAAGGCGGATAGTAGAGGGGAAAGTGGACAACCCTGTCTAGTACCCTTGCAAATCTGGATTGGATCAGACTTAAATCCCTGCATTTTAATAATTGCTGAGGGTGAGGCATATAGATTCCGAAGCAATCGCCTAAACCCTAGGCCAAACCCCCACTCTTCCAGTAGCATAAAGAGATAAGTCCAAGATATTGAGTCAAAGGCTTTTTGTAAATCAATAGATAACAACAAGCCCGTGGCCTTTGGGGTTCCACCTCATCCCGTCTTTAGCAATGATATTATGTCAATTGCTCTGCGAGTTTGATCCGGCCCCTGTCTCCCTCTAATGAACCCCACTTGATCTTTATGGATGTAAATGGCCAAGAACACATTAATCCTATTGGCTAAAACTTTTGTAAGCAATTTCATGTCGTTGTTAATCAACGATATAGGTCTATAGTTAGCTACTTCTCCTGGGTCCTTATTAGGTTTAGGGATTAAGCTTAGAAACGCCTCATTCATTTGCGGATTCAGCGGTTCCCCTTTACCAATAGCCGCAAACAAAGATTCGAGATGGGGTAGTAGTATCTCTTCAAATTTTTTATAATAACCAGCTGAGAAGCCATCTGGTCCCGGGGCAGAGGATACTCTTGTCTGTTTAATAGCTTGCTTAATTTCAGATTGTGTAACTGGTTCTTCCAAAGAGGCTATATGTAGGGGATCTAGGATAGGGAGTGCCACAGATCTTAAAAATTGCTGTATTAGCGGCTTAGGGGGCGCATGGGTGTTAGCATACAATCGAATATAGAAAGATTTAAATTCCTGTACTACCACTTTAGAGTTATGTGAAATGTCCCATTCGCACATCTTATTTTAGGAATAGAGTAGTTACGCAATTTCGGAGATAATTTGACAGCTAACAATTGGCCAGCTTTATCCCCATAGGAATAAAATTTATGATGAGACCAACGAAGGCTCCGCCACCATCGTAAGGGCTAGATTTAATGACAAGCGGATTTGATTAATACGGTCCCGGAGATCCTTCGTTGGCTCCCGCTTGTGTGCTCGGGTTGCATCAATCATCTCCCCCTCCAATTTGGAAATTTGCGATGTCCGCTGGTGTTTCTTACGGGTAGCAATAGAAATTAGGTGCCCTCTCAGAGTGGCCTTATGAGCTTCCCAATTGGTAATAGGGGAAATGACTGATGGAGTATTAATTAATCTTGTCATTACCCCATTTGAATGCCCCTGGCTTTATTTCTATACT
Source organism: Nanorana parkeri (assembly GCF_000935625.1). Classification (NCBI taxonomy): domain Eukaryota; kingdom Metazoa; phylum Chordata; class Amphibia; order Anura; family Dicroglossidae; genus Nanorana; species Nanorana parkeri. The sequence goes on from NW_017306966.1 coordinate 149,986, forward strand.
TTATTCCTCCATTATGTCCTCCTTTACTTCGTCTTTGAGGGCCTATCAGCTTAAGTGGAATGAAGAATTTGGCTTTCCCTATCTTCTGAAGACTGGCGAGACATTTGGACTAAGATGGCACACTGCTCTAGGAAGGCGAAAACACGAACTAGCGATGTTCAAATCGAACTCACGTTCGGCTCGAACATCGAGCCCAATCCTACTTGTCAGTACTGCAGCTAAATTTTCCTCAAAGGAATAAGGAAGGCCAAAGCTCTAACAATCCATTAGATTAACAGGAAGAATAAATAAGATTGAAGGGTTTATACATTATGAGGGTATAAAGGAGGATATAGAATGTAAAAGAGCTTTCAGTCCATTAGGGATTAAGAGGGGTTACGGAGGGCACAGTAGCCTACAGGCTATTTAGGTATACCATAGAATGTAGAGGGTGGAAGACAGTCTACTGGATTACAGTCTACTGGAGTATAGGGAAGGATACAGATGGTCACAAACTTAGTCAATTAGCAAAGACTAGTAGACTCAATGCTTAAGCACTGTCAGCGCATCCCACTCAAGTTTACTTAGAAGCTTCGGTCATGTGATGCTCATTGTGATGAGTCACGTGATGCATTCACAACACTCTTGGCAAAACCCAATTGGACCTACGCCAGCAGGAGACTGAGAAGGGGCTGGCATTGCTGCGTGGTAAGTAACCATGACACTTTCCTTGCAGAGGTGATGGCAATGAGGAAGGCAACCTTGTGAGTGAGAGTGGACAGGCTAATATCCCTGGCAGGTTCAAAGGGCAGTTTTTGGAGAACCAATAGAGCCAAACTGAGATCGCATGGTGTCATTGGAGGCCATACAGGGGGAACAATGTGAACAACAACCTGTATGAAGGCTTTCACTAAGGAGTGAAAGGCTAACAGATAACAATCTCCAGGGCTGGCATTTGGCCCTTGATGGTACTCAAGATCACACCAGGAGTCAGCAGAGACAAGCCATGGTCATAAGCAAGAAGAGTACACACCGGGAGTCAGTAGAGATAACCCATAGTCAGGAACAAGCCAAGGTCACACCCAGAGTTAGGAAAGCTGAAGTCAGTAACGTGAAGGCAGAGCAGAGACAAGTCCAAGGGCAAGCCGAATCAACAACAGAAACCTAAAATCACAGGAACAAATCCAGGAACAAATCGCAGGGTAACAGCTGAAAAACATCCAGCAAATTTCTAACTAAGCTCTGTTGCTTAAGTGGGCTGTCTGGCATTAAGACTTGAATTATGCATGCATGTCCTTGTAATGTGCTCATGACAATTAGCATGGCTGTGTAAATTAGCATGCTCACATGAAATTAGTGCGACCGCAAGAATTAGCGTGTCTGTGCAAACGTGCATGCACATGCAACTGGCTGGCAATGACCCTTGTACTGCATATTGGTGCATGCACACATCTCCTTCTGATGCCTGACAATCGACATTGACTAACAAAGTCTGTGTCAATTGTTAACCCAGTAGGAGTTCATCCGGGTATCCCACCATGGTAATGTGCATGCATATGCAACTGGCTGGCAATTGTGAGGTCTGGGCACCCCAAATCTAGTACAAGTAATTACTAGATTCATATACTGTATATTTAGAAGATTGGTTAGAATATGATAAAGCACAATGGCTTTCAAATGCCCTCAACAAAAATGGGATGTTCCACATACAAGGGAATCCATCATTTAAGATATATGCGTATATACAGTCCAATGAGAGCTCCACACAAGACAGAATGAGAGTCCAAAAACATTTAATAATGAAATGGGTTCATAAACAGCAGCACAGAATAGCACAATGTGTGTTTCAGGGGTTTCAAGACCTCCCCCGTCTTCAGGGCTTAAACACGATCTGTAGTACTATGAACTCAAAAACTGGCATAAATCACCAGGAATTAAATATTTGATGTGTAGGGTATAGCCAGGAATTAATTATTTGCTGTGTAGGATATAGCCAACATTAGTAAATCAGCAAAACTATTTTGCTGAGTAGAGGCAGAGGCTCCAGTTTCTGGAGGATAGATGGATCCATGAGGATAGATCTAGGATTCTGAGATATATCTTTGCACCAAACACCTAAAATCTGGCAGATGGAAATGGTACCAATGGCAGGTTGCAAGGGAGCTTAAATCCTTGAAAAGGCTTCTAGTCATCTGTCCACAGGGTCCTTAAACATTAGGATGTCCTCTACAGTAAAGGTCTTGTTAACACATGAAATGGCCTGGATCCACTACAGTGACAGACCATTTTTTAAGGAACCCTTCCTCAATAGGATATTGTGGGAGAAAACAATTCTTGATTAGGCCACTCACTATATAAGACAGGTTGCAAAAGTGAGTGTGCAGGAAAGTTTTTTTTTTTTTAAATCAGATAGTTTTTATTGGTTTTCTTACACATATACAACCATAAAACAATGTACATGCTTCTCTGCAACATACAGAGCGGTAACAATAATACAAAAAAACAAAACATTAGCCATGCGACCGAGTTATGAGTACATACACATGTTTCAGGGGGGGGGGGGGGGGAGAGGGGGACATGTAGAAGGGTATACTGCATACCCAGCACTGGTACATATATCACTTTAGAAATACAAAGACATAAAAAATAAATTTGAATGGCTGCCCGGTTTGGGAGGTGGGGAGATGTGGCTCCCCCCAACTCCCACCACTGCTGTCCCATTGAACCTCTGCTTCCGGCCATTAACATCTCTTCATATGCCATCCACCTTTACCATGGGGTTTGTGCATGTATGCTCACTTATTGCTACCCCCTTCCGTCCCTGCACCCCACACCCAAACTGATGCAACTAACGTGCATTATCTTGTGACACCTGCCTGTTCAGCCACCTGTCCCAAATACTGTAAAATTTCTGATTCTGATTAAGTGTCTGTTATGAGATTTTAGGAGGGACCCCATGGGTTTTTTTTTCATTTGTTTTGCATTGGGGTTCCCCTTTAAATTCCTACCAGACCTAAAGGGTCTGATATGAATTGCGGGGGAACCACACACTGTTTTTTTTTTTGGGGGGGGGGGTTTTTATTGGCGACCCCTAAAGGATCTGGTATGAATTGTCGGGGGAACTGCACACTGTTTTTTTTTTTTAATTATTATTATTACTTTGGACTGTTTAACACATTTTGTTATCGTGTTTAGCTATTAAACATTCAGATACGTTTGGATTAATTATTTCTGTCATTAGGAAATTTGGATGCATCCGAATGTCCGAATTTACAGAAATTCGTACGAAATTTTAATTCTGAATGAAATGAATCGCACATGCCTAGTTCTTACAAGTGTCAACTCTTACAACATTTGGTGGCAGCTAATCATTGCTATAGCAAGACCATGCTGGAGAACATAGCTGACTTCACTAAATCGAGCTTACTTCACGGAGTAAAGGTCTGTCTACTCTAGATTTGGAAAGCTCTCCTCCAATAATCTGATCTGTTACTCTGGTTAATGCTGGCCACATGCCAGTAGAATTCCATCTAAAATGTTTCGTTTTCAGAACGATCAATTGCTTTTCTAATGGCTAGTGGGTTCTAACTGATATTTCAGTGTTAGTGATGAGGAAAAACAAAGGAGTAGAATGGAAATTGTTTCTTCTTTTCTGAACGGATGTAATTTTTGTTAAGGAAAATTTGTACACATGGAGGTACACACATGCTAGGCACAAAAGAAAACTGTTTAGTATGTCTGAGATTCCATTCAAGTAGTAGATCTGAATGAAATTGGTAAGAGCTTTCAAATGAAATTAGTTGACTCAATGATGGCAAATCAAATGCTCTGATGAATGACTTTAAATGTACGGTTAAACAAAATTCTAACAGTGTATGGCCAGCTTTCAATTTGGCTAATCTCTTGAGCTCTTTCTTTTCCTTTGAGCTTGGTTTGTCTTCTGATGATGGTGATGATGCAGGGAACTGAGCTATAACCTGTATTCTCCTGCAGTAAACCAGAGAAAAAGTGAAAATGGTTAAAGCTGTGCACCTGCCTAAGTTAGGTGTCCACAAACATTTGGTCATATATTGTATATCCAAACACTGAAAAGGAACACATTGCCTTTCAATGATTTTAATCTTGAGTTAAGTGTTACAGCAGTTTATTTTTAAGAATGACCTAACACATTTACATACTGTATGCATGTTCATTTATATAATTGTAATAGTTTTAAATAATTTATTATTAATAATACTAATAATAATGTAATATCCTATATAATTCCTCAAAGGCCTAGTATTTTTTGTTCTCTTTACAATACATACATTAATGCATTTCCAATATTTGATATTGCTTTCTTCTAAGTGCCCTTGGTTATGTACCGATGGTATCAGCATTTTAGACTATGTAGTCCCAATGAGTTTAGCTTGGGAGATGCCACTCTATAGACAAGCAGATTCTGTTCTAGTAAAAGATTTGTCCTTCACGATTCAGAAGATTACCCAGTTGATTCTCTGTATCTGAAGTCTAGGCCAAGTGCTTTCTGTCCAAAAATGTAAGATCGTATCTGTCCACATTTGTATTAGATTGCTTTATTAGGCATTGATGAACTACCTTTGGAAAGTCATTTAATACGTATACATTTTGTGGAACATCAGTGTAGTATTTCTCTCTGTGGCTTGCGGTTTGTATTATAGAACAGAAATAAATTACTGTTCTGCTCGATGCTCACATGGACTAAGATTGCTTTTTAAAGTATGTATCAAAGTGTGACTACTTATTAACTGGTAAAATGGTATAAATGTCATTACAGATTTAGTCTTAAAGAGAACCTACTGCAGGTATAAATTACAAGCACCATGCCTGCAGAAGGCTTTAATTATCTGATTTTACGGCCTTATGCTGGTGTCAGGACAGCATCAAAAGAAGATGTGCGCATGTGCCAATACACATAGAAAGGGTTATTGCTAGCCGCATGCATGTGCATGCATGTTTGCGTGAGCACGTTAATTCACGTGACCATGTTAATTCAAAACAAGAAAAAACACCTGTACAAATGCTCAAAAAATGACCAAAAAACGACCAAATACCCTCAGCTCAAGTGTGAACGGGGCCTACATTTTTGTTCTCTTGGTGTAGCTGTTTTCCAATATTTTATGTGCATCAGATAGCGTGTCCCTGCTGGGTGCTGTAGTTCCTCCTGCGGGCCCACATGTTCTGTAATGCGATAGAGGTCAGTGGGAGCAATCACTATGCTCAGCAGGGGACAAGCACCACACCCCAAAGGGATAGATAGCAGAGGTGTGGTAGTTCAAAAAGAGAGCAAAGATTCAACTTACCGCCTGATGGTAAGATAAGTATTCAACTTTTTCGTTTACAGAGTGTCTAAGTTTTATTCTTACAGTGGTCACTTTGAAGTTCCTGTAAATTTCATAACGTTTTTGGATGCACAAACATAATCTGATCACACTCAAGCACCGCTCTGGGCCACCAGGTGCATAAACATGAGCATCTCACCAAAGCAATGTCTTTATGGCTATGTAGAGAGGATTGAGAAATGTAATCAATCAATCAAGTAAGGAATTATACTGATCGGGAACGTTTTCTAAGCTACCCCATCCATTGCTCCTCCAAAGTGCGGTGAACTGACAGTTGTGCACAAGACCAACAGACATCAGCTTTTCACCTAATATGACCAAAAAAGGATTTTTACATGCGGGCTTCTTTTAGGATCAGTTCTTTTATTATATCAGGGCATGGAGAGCTCACCCTGAAGAAATGGCTGATAGTAAAAAAAAGCAGACGTGACCAATCAAATACATTTTATTAATTGCCAGGTGCTGAAAACTTTTGCTGAAAAAGAATATATTTAACTGGGGAGAAAAGGAGCTGTTAACATGCACAAAACTCATTATGCATGTTAATTTCTAAGTATGTCTTAGAGGGTTTAAATATATTGTATTGCTTTGCAAAAAACAATACACGATTACATGAAGAGAATTACTACATAAACCATGCCAAATAACAATACTAAAATGGGTCTGAGTATCTGAATCATTATGACTTGCTTACGGCACTAAGCTTTTTTTCCCCCTAATCTGCTTATGTCTAAAACCACTAATGCTCCCCAGCATACAAGGGGTTAGCTGCTTTTACCGTGACAGACTTATGTCAAGGCACAACAACAAAATAACTCCATGTGGGTCACAGAAGCAACTGAGCCCCCTTCACCCTCTTTCTCTGTCCCCCACCTTCTGTCCTACAGCCCATCAGTTATTAATAAGTGTAATCAAATATGTTATTCCTAAACAAATTAGCGTTAGAGGCAGCCAGATTCTGAGAGGCGGTATTGATCTCCCCCTGTTTGATTATGATTGATTCCTTTTTCTGCTCTGTTTATTATAGAAATAATAACTATATTAATAACTTGCAGCAAAGTCATATCCTGTGCTATGAATTACCGCAGATGTAGCTTTGGAGAGCAGGTCACGGACTGTATATGGCTGCTGCTGCCTTGCCGAAGTCATTTTTGTTTTTTTGGGGGTTTGCTTTGGGCCATTTAAGATATTTTACATCGTCCAATTTTGTGGAATAGTCTACTAAATGCAGCATGAAGTCTACTAAATGCAGCATATGCAGGGAAAAGTTCACCTTAACTATTAACAATACTGGAGCTTATTTGTGTATCACTGAGCTGTAAATTCTCAAATCATCTCTGAATTCATGCTGACACTGTCCTTCCTTCTGGAGGGTGACTACTTTTGTTCCCCATGGTCACTGTGTGTGTTGTAAAGTAGTCACTGCTCCAAGCTCGATCCCATGATGGACTACAATCTCAATACAAGTTAGTAAACTGAACGTGAGATTGTAGTCCATCACGGGAGCGAGCTTTCAGTGGTGGCTACTTTAAAGGACAGTATCAAAGGTGATTTGAGGATCTACAGCCGAGTGATACTGAAATAAAGTACAGTATTGTTAATAGTTAAGGTACTTGAATGCATTTTTAAGTTTTAACTCCTGAGTTTAGTGTCACTTTAACAGTTCCTCCTGCACTGGTTTTACTCCCCTTCTTTCTGCACCCCTCCTTCCTTATAGTGATGTGAAAAATCCCGGCTGGGGCTTGGCAATAGTTTGCTTGCACATTCAGCAATAAATCATTGGAGAAAGGGGAAATGCCCATTTTCTCCCTTATATCTAGACATGTAGAATATGATTTTTTATATTATACTCTTATTATCTTGAAAAATAGGGTGGAAGATGTTTAAAAGAGAAAATTGCTTCCGTTCTTGCATAAAATTAAAAAACGTGTTTAAAGTAGAACTATGGGGTAAGTGTTTTTCCCCATAGTTCTCCTAAGGGTCATGGGAGGACATATACTAGCATCCTCCCATGACCCAAAGCTCAGTATATCGCGAGCTACAGCTCACGGTATACTGAGACCGCCGCAGCTGGGACGGATCCCGACATTACTGTCGAGATCCACCCAGCTGCGTGAGTGACCCCTCCCCTGTCCGTTCCGCCAGTCAGCGCTGGAGGACCGAGAAGTGAGCGAGCGACGGTATGCGTTTGCTCACTTCCCGATCTATTGAGCCGACGCGTGACAGTCTCATTGTCACATGTCGGCTCCAACTATGAGGTTGAGTGAAAATCACTCACCTCATAGTTCTCCTTTAATTACAAAATTACAAATGATTACAAGATAAATGGCATGAAACAAAATATAAAAATAGTTATGTAAATGTATAAGTATGTTCTTGTAAAAGTTAAGTGTGTTTGTGTTTGTGTCTGTATCATGTCAGAATGCAAGTGCCCCAGAATGTGAAAATAGGTCCCTTGTTCCTTTCTGAGAATGTCCCGCCCATCTGCCATTAATAGCCTTTTATTCACAATTTAAAACATGATAGGCTCTGGGACAAATCGTACCTCACAGGTGAAATCTGAAACTCTTAAGACCACTAGTAGGAGAGAGGCTAACCTTAACTATAAGTTAAATGCAGTTTTTAGATTGTAAGCCGTCACGGGCAGGGCCCTCCTTACCATCTTGTCTTGAATTGTATTGTGATTGTAATGTCTTCCTTATATTGTAAAGCGCTGCGCAAACTGTTGGTGCTATATAAATCCTGTATAATAATAATAACAAATATCATTTAAACCATGTAATGTTGCATATACCAATATAGTTATACATAATTCAATGTTCTTTCTAATATTAATAACTTAATCAAGAAATATTACAGTAAAGAGATATCATTCATAGTTTGTAAACACTTCATAAAGTTTGATTTAGAATATTCTGCAAAGCGACCCCCACAGTCTTCCTCAATAATTAGGAATGGGAGGGGTTCTAGTCATCTCTACCAATGTGATTTATGAATAGCATATGTTCAGGAAATACCTTAAACATACAGTATATAAGTCTGCTTGCGTACATTCCCAGACTGAACAAAGGAATATATAGAAAATCAATCATCACTTATGTTCTTCTGCATTCATACATAATACCTAAATTAATAATACCCTATAAACATTATTAGTGTTGTTAGTTATTTTCTAACAAGACATACTGGGTATTTCAGATCACTCCAGCAGGGCATAAAGAGCAGCAGGGAACTAAGGGAAGGCGAGTATAAGCAGTGCAGACACACAAATAGGCACACACATAAAGATAAAGTTCAACTTATATAAATGTGTATTTTTTTTATTTTTCTGCCCTGAAGCTAGTAAAGCATAGTAACTGTGATCAGTGAACAGGAACTCATAAATCTCAATGGACTACAAGGCTGCCGAGGTCCCCAGCAAGGTCCCAGCAGCCTTCCTGTAAATGGCGGCGCCTGTTTACAGCTCTGGCCAAAAATCGTCTACACCTCCACGCCGCCCGCACCCGACCAGATGGACCGGAACCCTGGGTGAGACCACACAGCCACTCCATTAACCCCACACAGCCACCTGAGAGATGCAGAGCCTGCCATTAAATCGCACAGCCACCTCAGTGCCACAGAGACCAGCATTAACCCCATAGCCCACCATTAACCCTGCACATCCACCTGAGAGTCCACACAGCCCACCACAGACCCTGCATGGCTCACCTGAGAGTCCGTACAACCCACCAAAGAACCTGCACAGTAACCTGAGACCCCGTACAGCCTCCTGAGAACCCACACATCCACCTGAAATCCTCAGCTGGAGACATCAGGCCGGCACCCAGGAGCAGCACAGAGTATGTAGCTTCATATTATTCTGCATTGATGTATAAAGTATTGCTTGGATTTGTAGTCCTCTATAGCCAGTTGCTAACGGCATTGCTGTATAATGTATCGCTGGCATTTGTAGTTCTCTCCTGCTGATGGTATTATTCTGTATTCCTGTATAATGTATTGCTGGGATTTGTAGTCCTCTATAGCTGGTGGTATTCTGCATTGCTGTATAATGTATCACTGGGATTTGTAGTCCTCTATAGCTGGTGGTATTCTCCATTGTTGTATAACGTATTGCTAAAATTTGTAGTCCCTCTACAGCTTGGAGTCAGTGGCAGAACTACCAGGGGTGCAGCATTTGCAGCTGGGACCGGACCCTGGCACATCACCACTGTCCTAGAACCATTAGTCTGTATTGTTTTTAAAAAAAAATGTGACATGACACAAAAAAAAAAGTATCGATGATTGGTATTGGCGAGTACTTGAGGAAAAGTATCGATACTTTTACTCGATCTGGAAAAAATGTTATCGGTGCATCCCTACTGCTTACTTTATTCACTATGGTGCAGGCCTCTCCAAAATAGACACAAAAGCTGGCAGTCATAGACATTTTCTGCACACATTACAGCTCTGGGCAGGGATTATGGCTTTAATATTATGACCAAAGCTGGTTGAATGGGGGAGTGCAGGAAGAGAGAGACATATGAGTTACGCAGTAGGAACCATGGTGGGGACCACTCAGAGAGAGAAGGTGCCTTTACGGGCCACAAGAGGCCCATTTGCACATATGAATTAGTGGATAATAAGTGGTAATCTAACAGGGCACATTTTCATTTTTTAATAAAGTCCACTGGCATGGCTTTCTTTTATTACAATTGTTATGCGTATTGCTTTAATAATTATCATAATCATTTATAAGCTTCATATTCATCCTTGTGTTTATTTTTCCTTTGGATCTCTGAGCAATGCTTTAGTTAACATTATGTGAGTTCTGCTCTGTATTCCCATTCACTTATTTCATGAGCAGGAGGTGCTGCAGACATAACTCACTCGCTTTGCCTCTCTGCTAAAATAAACATTCATTTTTCTGCAAAGTGACAAAGTATAGACAATACCAGCCTACCGAATTCCAGTGCTACAAATAACCTTTTGGAGTTGCATTTCAGTATCCCCTTTCAGGGTAACATGTACAAGACAAAGAAACACATAAACAAGTGGGAATAAAATCCTAATGCTTCTCTGCATTTCTTCCAGACCGATAAATGCATTAAAAATAAAATGTGTGCATTACATTTTGCCATTCACTACCAGGCTCATATAAAAAGGCTAAGGGAATTATTCACAAAGCTGCCGAAGGCAGCCGAGTGAGTAACCGAGCAGAAGTGAATTGAGCCGAACATTGTTCGGCTATTCACTTCAGTTCAGTACGGCTAATTTCAGCCGTGCATTGGCTAAAATCAGCCGTACATCGGCCAGGGGCGGATCCAGAGTCTATTCTTGGGAGGGGCACTGCCAGAAAATTAAGTTTTGCTTACAGAACGGTTAATATTTTATTTAAGACGGTTTCCCGGCCAACCACAATTAAGCCGACCAAACAACATGCAGCCGGCTTCCCTGGCAATCAGGAAGCCGGTTGGCATGTCATTACCCGCTGCTGGCTTCCTGATTACCCGGGAAGCCTGCTCCATGCCAGTGGAAGCACCGGTATTGGTATTCAGTATCGGCGAGTACCAAAAGCAAAATATCGGTACTCGTACTTGATACCGAAAAACCGGCATTCGTGCATCCCTAGTTCTGATTAAAAAAAAAATGTGTATTGGGACAAGTAGATTGTCATGAAGGGCAAGTAGATTCGGCCCCCGCTTTAGCCCTTGAACAAGTCGTTAAAAAAAAAAATTTCCACACCGCTCATTACACAACAATGCAGAATACCAACAGCTATAAAGGACTACAAATCCCAGCAATAATACATTATACAACAATGAAGACTCCCAACAGCTATAGAGAACTACGATTCCCAGCAATACCATTATACAGCAATGCAGAATAGCATCAGCAATAGATGACTACAAATCCCAGCAATACCATTATACAGCAATGCAGAATAGCATCAGCAATAGAGGACTACAAATCCCAGCAATACCATTACACAGCAATATGCAGATTATGCAGAATAGCATCAGCAATAGAGGACTACAAAGCCCAGCAATACATATTACAGCAATGCAGAATAATATGAAGCTCTGGGTTCGCCGCCTGATGTCTCAGGATGGTTGTGCAGGCTCTCACCAGGGGTCCAGAGAGTTTCACGTGTGCGTGTGGGTGCAGCAGAGGCGGCTCCCTAATTAGGCTCTCAGGTGGCCAATGCAGACTGTCAGGTCATCAGTGCAGGCTCTCTGCTGGTCAGTGAAGGCTCTCTGCTGGTCAGTGCGGGATCCATAATAATTAGTGGTGGCTCTGTGGTAGCTCCCAGGTGGGTAGTGGGGGCTCCACTGTGGCCAGTGGGAGCTCCCTGGTGATTAGTGGGGGCTCTGTGGTGGCCAGTGGAGGCTCCCTGGTGGCTAGTTTGGGCTCCCTAGTGTAGGCTGACCATTCATCCCTGATTTCTGGGGACAGTCCCCAGATTGAGGAGACCATCCCATGACAAATGATGTCTCTGGAAATATAAAATAAAACATTTTTGTTTTTTAATACTCACCTGATCCCTGGATCCAGACAAGCCCAGCCTCCCGTATCCCCCGCTGTCAGAAGCTGCATACAGCGTGTGCTGGTTACTACTTAAACCGGCGCGCTGTGTGCAGCTTCTGAGAAGATACGCTATTAGCATAGCGGGAGTGATGCAAAATGCGCAGCCGCCTTTCCCGCTATGCTAATAG
>NW_017306966.1:163117-229623 GCF_000935625.1 Nanorana parkeri
GGGAGGGGCACTGCCAGAAAATTAAGTTTTGCTTACAGAACGGTTAATATTTTATTTAAGACGGTTTCCCGGCCAACCACAATTAAGCCGGCCAAACAACATGCAGCCGGCTTCCCTGGCAATCAGGAAGCCGGTTGGCATGTCATTACCCGCTGCCGGCTTCCTGATTACCCGGGAAGCCTGCTCCATGCCAGTGGAAGCACCGGTATTGGTATTCAGTATCGGCGAGTACCAAAAGCAAAATATCGGTACTCGTACTTGATACCGAAAAACCGGCATTCGTGCATCCCTCGGTCTGATTAAAAAAAAATGTGTATTGGGACAAAGAGATTGATGTATTGGGACAAGTAGATTGTCATGAAGGGCAAGTAGATTCGGCCCCCGCTTTAGCCCTTGAACAAGTCGTTAAAAAAAAAAAATTCCACACCGCTCATTACACAACAATGCAGAATACCAACAGCTATAAAGGACTACAAATCCCAGCAATAATACATTATACAACAATGAAGACTCCCAACAGCTATAGAGAACTACGATTCCCAGCAATACCATTATACAGCAATGCAGAATAGCATCAGCAATAGATGACTACAAATCCCAGCAATACCATTATACAGCAATGCAGAATAGCATCAGCAATAGAGGACTACAAATCCCAGCAATACCATTACACAGCAATATGCAGATTATGCAGAATAGCATCAGCAATAGAGGACTACAAAGCCCAGCAATACATATTACAGCAATGCAGAATAATATGAAGCTCTGGGTTCGCCGCCTGATGTCTCAGGATGGTTGTGCAGGCTCTCACCAGGGGTCCAGAGAGTTTCACGTGTGCGTGTGGGTGCAGCAGAGGCGGCTCCCTAATTAGGCTCTCAGGTGGCCAATGCAGACTGTCAGGTCATCAGTGCAGGCTCTCTGCTGGTCAGTGAAGGCTCTCTGCTGGTCAGTGCGGGATCCATAATAATTAGTGGTGGCTCTGTGGTAGCTCCCAGGTGGGTAGTGGGGGCTCCACTGTGGCCAGTGGGAGCTCCCTGGTGATTAGTGGGGGCTACTCTGACTATTAGTAGGACAGGAAGTTAGGGACTTAGCAATAAAAGTCTAACAATGTTTAACTTTCCTTCACAAATCAAAACAAAAACAATTTTAAAGTTGTGATTTAACTTCTTGATATCTATCAAGATATCACATTTTACCAAGGTACCCATGTAACACTGTATTCTATCTATCTATCTATCTATCTATCTATCTATCTATCTATCTATCTATCTATCTATCTAAGGGTCTGTGTCAATTACTCAGTTTCACATCAGTTTGAGATGCTTCTGAGATCATTCCAAATTCATTGACACCAGCATTTTACCTGCAGTTGACCTCCTTCAGACACCCGCACTTTGAGCAGGTTTTGCATTCCCATACAGTAGTCTTGGATAGGAATGCAAAACATGTGTAATGCAAACACAGGCCCCTAGACTATCTATCTATCTATCTCTTTCTTCTATTCAGAATTCAGAAACAAGAGGGTTTTGGTTGGAAAGATCTACTTTTTCCATCAACTACTGGAAAAACACACTGAGGGGAATGTATCAAAACTGGAGCAGTTGCCCAGGGCAACCAATCAGCGTCTCTGTTCAGTTTGTTCCGTTAAGATTTGAAAATGAAAGAGAGAAGCTGATTGTTTGCCATGGACAGCTGCTCCAGATTTTGACTGCTCCAGTTTTGATAAATTCCTCTCAGTGTGTATGTGGAGCCTGAATTATGGAAGAGAAAACTGGGATCAATAGTCTTGATAATTTGGGGGCTAAAAGTCTAAATACTAGGTTGCAATGGAAGCCACAAAAAATATTGCCAGTACTGGGGGGTACTTTTGAAATACAGATCGGAGTGATGGAAGCTAGGTTTTGCTGTTGAACTATGTGTCACAACTTGCCTTACATTGCTGCATTTGTGTGTTCTGTATTATGGCACTGCTATACAGAGGTCTATTTTATGTTTTGTAAGGCTATGTGCCTACAAGTGCTGACAGCTAATGCGCATCCATCACCTGTGCTGCATTTTTTTCAAATTTCTGTCAGTTTAAATCACTTTCATCCAGCTTTTCTTTGCACGTGTGACTAAAAGGATTACGGGAACCTAACACCAATAGTTTACATATATTTATATCTATATGGCAAGGATGGGGCCACGTTACGCTCATCTATTCAAGCAGTTTTGCAATTAAAAGCTGATTCAAAGTGGCTAAAATGGCATAAGATTGCTGTGCACATGGCCCACATTAGGGCTCAGAATTAGCAGGACTTATATCATTGTTTATGGATTTTTTAATGGAACAAACAAGTTTACATCTTGTTTTTATATGACCAGTGGTTCCACTTCTCATGTCTAGGAGAATTCCTGCTCTGCCAGCTCATCATTCAATGCTGTATGTGTACGTTTTTTTTTAGCATCTTGTCTTTGTTGAAAAAAACACACAGCACATAAATGGGGAAGGATAGAACATTAAGCCAGCGATAAATCAGGGTGGGCCACATGCTCACATCTCTGCTGGAAAAGCTTTTATCAAGTCGTAGCTCAGCTGGATCTGCAATGGAAATGATGAGTTTGGCTCTCAAGCTGCCTATTATTCATGTAAGATGGGGCGAGAGGGCAGCCGTTGCGGCCCTCTTCCAGGTGTCTAGGAGGTGGAGGGACCTCCCATGTGTGACCACACATTTCTCCCCTGCTCTTTATAGGATTGCTGATAAAAACAGCTTGTTTTACTTGTGTTAGCAGTATATGTCAAATAATGATTTTGGAGATCTCAGGTGTAGAATCAGGACCCAACGATGACTTATTTGATGAAGGGCAGGGACACCTCTTGTGAACCTTGTGACTGGCTCTTTTGTAAAGAACGACCCCCACTCTACTAGATTATTACAGTTCATCTGTAACCTAATCTTTATATTGAGCATTTAAAGGAGAAGTATTCTGAGAGTGAAATATTGTTGGGATCTTTCCCGGTTGCAGCCCGGCTCTGCAAATAGTGTGCAGTAGCCTGCTAGATGCTGACTTTGGGTCAATTGACTTTGTCAAATTCCCTATTTATCGGGATCCTTTCCGACTGAAGTGCGGCTCTGCACAGTCGGCATATAGCGGACAGTAGCCCGCTATTTGCTGACTTTGAGTCACAGGAGGACAGGAGTACATTAGTTAAAATATTCCTGAGACCCAAAAGAAGACCAAAGCCAAAAAAGGTTTGCTTATAGTTCTCTTTTAACTCTTAACCATGCTCCCAAACCGTAACTCCTAAACTAACCCTTAAACCTTATCGTAAACCCTAACACTAAGGATGGCCATGCACCTTTAGATTTTTTTCATTCAGCCTTATCAAACAGATATAACAAAACACCGCCAATGGTGTATACAATGGACCCAAGGGGAGCAAATAAAAGATGCTCATTGTTAGGGTTTTCATACTCTTTGAAGGAGAATTTGGAGAGTACAATATATTCTTCCCAATGCTTATCGCCAGAGCAGAAGACTGCAGCTGTCACATGCAGGCTATAGATCTAGAGCTGAGTGACAATGTTACTGGTGATTGCTCAGCTTTTGGTCTCTTCTTCCTGCAGGGAGTGGTTACTGTCAGTCACTGTTGATTCCCCTTTACCTCTCTATTCGTACAGGGGACAGGCGGACACAGCTGTCAATTAGGCAATATTATCGGGATCCTTTCCGACTGAAGTGCGGCTCTGCGCTGTCGGCATATAGCGGGCAGTAGCCCGCTATTTGCTGACTTTGAGTCACAGGAGGACAGGTGTCCTCCAGTGACATAATAGAGAAGTAAAGCCAGAAAAAAGGTTAGGCTTTAGTTCTCTTTTAATGCATCCTGTATCAAGAGCAGCGGCACAGGAAGATGACAGTCTTACAACAAAACCTGATGGTGTTGCTCTTATAATGCTGAAAATGAATGATCTGTAAGTTGATGTGTGTAATGTGTATATATTCCCCTCTTTATTTAACAGGAATAAATAGTTTTGTCAAAGCAACCAGTCACAAGTTTCCCACTAAAATCTTTGCAAAATGCTGGCGCGCGCGTAACCAAACAGCTATGGTAATAGTAACAACAGTGTTATTTTAATCACACGGGTTATCAATGCATCTATTATCTTTTTGTATAAAGCACATACTGGACAAGAAACTGGTTACATTTGTATCGAAAATAACGTATTCAAGAGAGCCAAGAGATACAATGAGTATGAATATAAATGGGGACACCGTAAAAATGATTCCATTACAAGACAGGCATTTATCTTCAAGGTTTTTATGGCGATTACAATGAAATTTCATTTCTGATAACAGTTTTCTCGTGTAATAGAATCCAGAGGATTTAATGCAAACTAGCATAAGAGCACGCAGTATGCAATTTTCCTAAAGTACTATAGGTCTTAGGAAGCAGAGTTGACCTTTAGTGTAGCAAAGGAATATGGGAAATATGAATGTAACAGTTGGGAAGTCGTAGAAGTATATGTTTGGAGTCTAGAATGCAATTTATTTTTTTTATTTAAAAGGTGGTTATGTAAGTAATTCTCAGCTCTTTAATGAGAAATGCAGAAGTGCATGGATCGGGTGATATGGTCTACATCAAGGGTTGGCAACCTTGGCACTCTAGCTGTTGTGGTACTACAAGAGGCATTTAAGACTCTGCCATCCACAGGCATGACTTCCAGAGGCAGGGGTATGACGGGCTTTTGTAGTTTTACCACAGCTGGACTGTCTAGGTTGCCTACCTATGCATGCTAAACAGAAAACATAGTACTATATATCAGACGCATTAAAGCTTTAAACCCAAAAAAACAAAAATGTTATATATTGCAGTTTACTTGCCCTTAGATTTGCTGGCTGTAATATTTTTTACTTTTCAGACCCGGTAATCCTGTGGATAACACACTTCCTGTTTCTGGGTGGCTACACTCACTCCTCCACAGTGTCTATGGAAGGAGCCAAGGCTGTCACCTAGGCTGGATTTAAAACATGTCTGCCTTTGTACATTTCCATTACATGTGGGGGTGATTGGTAGTTTACAGAAGACAGATGCTTTATGCTTCCTGATCAGTTCGCAGGAAGTGGAACAAGTACAGGTGAGCCTCTGGATTAAAATATTCAGAAAATCAGTCAGAACGTGACTATTCTGACTCCGATCGTTGTGATAGCAAAATATATCCCTTGCTGAGACCTCTATGCCTGGCCTGTATAAGCAGATATACTCACTGCGGACAATCCTCGTCAGATAGCTGAACTCGTCAATACCGTTTTATTCAAAAGAGGTGTTTATTCTTTACATCAGGATTACAGCAGATGATAGGAACAGCAGATGAATGGTTATAGTATTGTGCGGTCAGAAAATGATGCCTTTCCTACGTACTGTGCAGATTACATGTGTGTCCTTGTTACATGTGGCTTTTAAATGTGGCCATGACACAGGAAGTACTGCACACAGGAAGAAGGAAGGGGCGTACACTAGGGGGAAATACGTCGTCACATGAGGAATAATTACAGAAAGCATGTTTGTTACAACAAAAGGCCACTAGATGGCAGCATAGAATAAAACATAGATTTAGCTATGAGAAAATATATAGGCAAAACACACTATGTAAAACTTCTATCTATATTAACTTCTATAACATATTCTATGCCCCATTGGGGCGGCACAGTGACAAAGGACAACGGCTCTGGTGAGGCTGCTGTCAACAAAAACAGGACATCCCTCATACAAGGAAATCCAAGGTTGAAGATATACAGTATATGCATATGTGCAGTCCAATGAGAGAGCAAAGCAAGAGAGCCAAAAAATGTTTAATAATAGAATGGGTTCATAAATGACAACACAAAACAGCCAACACAGTCCTACCATACTGTGCAAGAGCCTACCTAAACAGTCCATCAAATTACATCAGACAGGCCCTCACACTACATAGTTGTCGGTAAATCTAAAATGAGGTTTTGCAATTACATTGTTCTGTGTATGATCAGCATTTTTCTCCGTACTCATTTGCAAATGATTATGGGAAGCTAATATAAAAATGATGTGAGCTACTTATATCAGCCTTTCTCAACCAGGGTGCCATGGCGGCTCAGGGGGTGCCTCAAATTTTGTGGTAATGGGAATGTGATGTGAGGGGGGAAATGAAGACTGATATAAAGGGGGAACTCTGATGTGAAAGGGGGGAACTCTGATATGAAAGAGGGGCTTCTGATGTGAAAAGGGGGCTCCTGATGCAAAGGATGAAGGGGGGATCTTGACTTGAAGGGGGTACTTCAATGTGAAGGGGGAAACCCACTTCTCTGTATGTTTTTGCAATAGGTCCCCCTTTAAATTACATGATATTATGGACCGGGGTGCCTCAATATTTTGCATAATTTTAAAGGGTGTCATGACTGAAAAAAGGTTGATAAACACTGACTTATACTAGCAGTCTTTAGAAGTATATGTTTAATGAATTAATTACTACATAAAATGTGTTTTATCTTTGCCTGGGGTTCCTCTTTGAATTGGGTGACTTTTAAATCTCGATATAGATGTATCAAGTGGCCTGGCAGTCCATGGGATGCGGCTGTAGCAGCTCTATTATTGCAGTTTTTTATTTGCTTTATTTGGCTTCTTATGCCTGAGATAGCCTGGATGAAATGGGAGGACCAGGTATCACATCCTTCTCCCTATAGCCAGTAGACAATTTGATTGAAATAAAAAAAAAAGTGTTTGTTCCTCAGGGAGAGACTGTTAGCCAGGAGGCAGAGAATTTATGTTGTTGGAGTTATGGCATGGGCAAACCCTAAATTGACTACAAGCAATTCATAGATGAGAAAGATTGCTTGTCAGGAGGCAAAAATCACTGTGCATGTTCTTCTGCAAGGAAAGGGTTTTTTGTTTGCATCGGCTACAATACCGACAATACCAACAATGGGTATGAGACCCTTAAAACTAACATTTCTGATGTACTTTGGATGGCTATACCAAAATTGCTGCTACTCTTATTACCAGTTTAGTGCTAATCTCTCACAAAATGTGTTCACTGTCTGGTTGTAAGTAGTCACTTATTGATTGACTGAATCAATGGCTGTTCTCTGAAGGCAAACAGCAAATAAAATGTACAATATAATATGTTCTCTCTCTGTCTCTCTCTCTCTCTCTGAGGGACAGGAAGTTATGCAATCAGCATCGCTTCCAGCCCCATTCAGTGGGGAGCAGAATGGATTTTCACCATTCTCCTTCCCCACTTCCCACTGATACCCGTTATGCCAGTCCCATGCCCGCAGGAGGGGCAGCAGAGCCTGGGAAGCAACTAGGGGGTGTCCAGTTGGGGGTGGGGGTTGCGGTGTCGCACTACACCAGCCCCTGGAAGCGATCTGGCCTTTAGGCCCCTGCAGTGGTGGAACGCCAGGGTCTGGTTGCGCATGCAACCCTGGTGCTTCTGTCAGTGACGGCATGACGTAGAACTGGCTGTTGGTATTTTATTTTTACCCCTGTTACGTTACATGTTGCTTTAAAGCATGGATATTTAAAAACTACCCTTGCAGTGAGGCTACCCCCACATTGAAAGGATTAGAGTGATATTAAAGTCAAAAGGTTTTTTGAAATGCTGATGAAATAACTTACAATGGATGCTTCTCTTTGATGTTTAAAAGTTTTACTTTACTGCAGAATCAGCTGGTCCCCTGATATCCTGTTTTAGGGTGACTTATTTCCCTTGCAGAGTCCTATGGAGCTGTTCTTGTGTGTGCTAGTAAGCTGCGTGTGACTCCACAGATGCACAGCCACAGCAAGGCAAAGGATTGCCTTGCTCTGCACTTCTCCCTACTCTTGTCTCCAAAATCGTAGATGAACAGCTGCTGGGGAATGCTTTGTCCCATGTGATCTTTTACTGGACAGGAAGTTCAGCTAAGCCAAGCTGAAGAATTGGAGCCAATTGTTCGGAAACACGATGACAAGAAATACTTTGCTGGGCAATATTTATTTGTTTGATCTGGATTCAATATTGAAAGCAAAAAAAACAATATAGAGTTTAATAGAGAACTATGAGGTGAGTGATTTCCACTCATCCTCATAGTTAGAGTCGACCTGTGACAAAGAAGCTGTCACAGGTCGGCTCTATTGATCGGGAAGTGAGCGAACACATACCGTTGCTTGCTCCCTTTCCGACCATCTCCCTGCAGAGAGCGGTGACTGTCAGTCAATCCTCTCCAAAGTGGATTCCCCCTCCCCTCTTTGCTCCTCCAGCGCTGATTGGAGGAACGGACGGGGAGGGGCTGGGAAGAGCTGGCTCTGCCTCTGGATAGGCAGAGCCAGCTGTCCCTCATGCAGCGGGGTGGATCCAGACAGTATTGTCGGGATCTGCCCCGGCTGCGGCGCTCTCAGTATATTGCGGGCAATATATACTGAGCTTTGGGTCACGGGAGGAGGTTAGTATATGAAAAACACTTACCCCATACTTCTCTTTTAATACTTCTTTAAATGCAGTTTTTTTATTCTACGTACTATTAAAAAGCACTTTGAACAAAGTGCATGTGGCTCTGTGTGGGGTAGCACAGTAGCTTAATGGTTAGCATGTCTGCCTTGCAGCACTGGGGGTCCCTGGTTTGAATCTCAACACTCAAAAACGCTTTTAAAATTACACCTACAAAGTGCCAACTCCTGGGTGTGAACGGACTTTACTTACGTTGCCCTCACTCTCCTCTTTCCTCCAATGCTTCGGTATGTGGTTTGACCCTCCATTTCCTCACTTACAACGTAGGACTGCTGGTCGTTAGGCTACTACTGAAGAGATGTGGCTTTGAGCAACTGGTCACATGGAGAGGAGGAGCATGCAGGAGTGAGGAATAAGGTAAGTAAAAGTAATTTGTATTAGTACTCTAGACCAAGGGGAGGCAACTTCAGCACTCCGACTGTTGTGGAACTACAAATCCCATGAGGCGTTGCACGATTCACCGCAGGTGTGACTCCCAGAGGCAGAGGCATGATGGAATTTGTAGTTTCATCACAGCTGGAATGGCATGGTGGCCTACCCCTGCCCCAGACAAAAGCGAGCATTTAACCCCTGCAGCGCAGGGAAAGCCCACTGCAAAGGTAGTTTTTTTCATTTCTTCAGAGCTCGGCTTTAAAGCATTTGCATTAGCGCACCTCGATTTTATGGGTCAAGGTGCACTACATTAAGGCAGGCCGCTGATTTTGAATGGGCTGTTAAGGTGCCCATACACCTTACGACCATCGCAAGACTTTTGTCTTGCGATGGTCGTATGCTTCTTGAAAGCTCGTACGATCTGCCCACCTTGGACGGGCAGATCGTACTTGCGATCATCGAAAGCCCGCCCCGCTGAGGGGCGGGTTTCCGATGACGGCAATGTAGAACGGGCAGTGTGCGCACACCGGCCCGTTCCGCAGCTATCGGGTGAGCAGGCTAGAAACCCGCCGAGAATCGTACGATTCTCGGCGGGTTTTCGAGCATGTTGGCTCGACAAAAGACGTGCGACCCTACAGTAGAAATGGTCGCACGTCTTAGTTCACACTGCTCGATTCTCGTACGATCGCGGGATTTCGCCCGATTCTCGTACGAGAATCGAGCAGTGTATGGGCACCTTTAGCATACCCTAATGCATGACAAAATGCACCTGCTGCATAATGCAGCGCACCACAATGCACGCCGTGTGTTGTGTTCTGCTGTACTGCAGGGGTGTTAAGAGTTACTGTGCACGTATATGAATATTGCTACAGCGCACATCAAGATCACTGGCCTTGAGAGACTTTTACATCTTGAGGACAAGGGCGCTGGGTAGCGTATGTTGTCTGTGTCTGAACGCTGGTAATTTCCAAGCATTATTGCTGCTGCTTTTATATACACTTCTACAACTATTCCTGGTTAGTATCTGGAGTCTACTAGGAACATATCTTATTAGATTGTTACAAAAGATTACATTGATTAGATGTTGAAAACTATTTTAAAAGATTTATCTTGATTAGATTATCTTCAAAGATTTTGTAAAAGCCTTTTTTAAAGATTTTTTGAAAGATTATTTAAAAAAAAGATTCAATTTTTTTTAAAGATTAGATTGATTAGATTTGTAAAGCTGAATTTGTTTTGGTGAAAGCAATGTTGTTGCTTGTTCTATAGATGATGTTGACATGGTACACTGTGCTGAATACCGATACCGGAAGACCCACCAAGGAAGCCAGGTGGCGTGTAATGACTCGCCACCTGGCTTCCTGATTAGCTGGGAAGCCGGGCGGCGTGTAAATACTCGCCACTCTGCTTCCTGATTAGCAGGGAAGCCAGCTCCATGCTCCCTTGTCACCAGGTGACGAGGCAGCATGAAGCCAGCTTTTTGGCCAATCAGGAAGCCGGGGGGCGGGTGATGACCGCCATCTGGCTTCCTGATTATTTAACCAGTTTAGTTGCTCTAGGATAAATAATGTTAAGTCACCAGCTGCAACAATGTATACAAACGTGATCAGTGTGAACCAATATGTTGCGCTTGGCCGGCTTCCTGACCAATCAGGAAGCTAGGTGACAAGTCATTACATGCTGCCCGGTTTCTGATTGGCCAGGGAGCCGGCTCCATGGCCAATCAGGAAGCCGGGCAGCATCTAATGACTAGTTGCCTGGCTTCCTGATACCGAAAGCTCAGGTATCGAGCTAGGCATCGGAACATTTGAGCGAGTACGAGTACTCAGCCAAATACTCGGCAATGGCACCGATACTAGTATTGGTATCGGTGCATCCCTAGTCTTCAGTAAATTAAAGTAGTATTAAACTCTTAAACTTTTTCAGTAAGGAATCCAGATCTCGCCCAACTATGTATTTCTTTAATTTTTCCCCAAGCACTTACAGGCATCATGTTTCCAAACAGTTGGCTCCACCTTTTTTTAGATTGGCTTACTTGAACTTCCTGTCAAGTACAAAATATCAAGGGATAGAGCAGTCTATAAATACTGTCCATCTGCTAGACTGGAGAAGGAAAGAAGGAGAAGCTGGGTCTAGGATAATGGCTTGCCTTGCTGTGCCTGTGTGTTTGTGGAGACACACACAACTTACTAGCACACGCAATGGTGGCTCCCTGTATGGGAAAGGAGCCACACTAAAACAGGATATCATGGCCAGTGCACAGGGGACCAGCTGATTCTGCAATAAACTAAAACTTTTAAAGTGACATTAAACCCTCAGATTTTTTAACATAAAACAATACTGTAATGTGTGCCTTACTGTAATCCATGGTTGTTTCCCTTCTCTTTGCTGCTCTTCCTTTTAAATCTGTATCTGTTCTCATGCTCTGCAGAACTTCTGTTTTGCAGCAGACTGCCTTGTCTCAGAAATGGATACACGGTGTCTGTGTATACGTTTCTATAGGCTTGTAACCTGAGCCAGCACTACAGGAAGAGGCCCTGAGCTGAAAAGGGAAGTTCTCCCCAAGCATGAGAAGACATGAGGATTTAAAAGGAAGAGCAGCAAAGAGAAGGGAAACTACCATGGATTACAGTAAGGCACACATTACAGTATTGGTTTATGTTAAAAAATCTGAGGGTTTAATGTCACTTTAAGCATCAAGGTAGCAGCATCCATTTTACGTGATTTCATCAGCATTTGAAATAGCTTAAACACCTTTTGACTTTAATATCGCTTTAACCCCAAAGTCTCCTCTAGATGTGCAAATGACTGGGTGACAACAGAGGGGAGCAATTAGGGGAAAGGGGCAGAGTGTTGCCACCTGATAACAGGAAGTGCTTGAACAATGGCTTTCATGGCAAGATTCTGGATCTTATTTTCATGGAAGCTCCAGATTTATAGATTTTAGTGATTTAATGTATCTATACTTTTAGAAAGAAGAATACAATATGTTACAGATCGTATTTGTATATGAAAGTAAATGTTTGCTTTATGACACAGCACTATCATTCATTTGCATACAATAGCATTAACTCAACATTTACCCCAAAGTCTATTATGTATAGTGAATTACAGCCAGTTCCTATGAACAGCATAGGCATGTGAGTTGTCTGCAGTGCTGCAGAATGAGCATTGCATCTGCACTGGGCTTAAGTGCTTGGTCTGATAATGCTAGCGGAGAATGCTCAGTGCTTGCATAAATGAACAGTCATAAAGTTGAGGAGAGGGAGCAAGAGAGAGAAAGATGTTAAGGCAACTATTTCACTTAAGCATTGACTTGTCTGGAATGGGACATCAGAGACCACTATTTAAGCTTTAAATGAAAGTGCAGGCATTTGAGGTAGCAAAACAAAGATTAAGCAGTTTCCAATTTCTTTACCTTTCACTGCTGTATTAGAAAATGGCATACAGGTACAGAATTGCTCTTAAGAGTCCCTGCTTTCACAAATAAGATGATTTTATGCTTGGGTATAAAAAGGGTAATGTAGCTAACTGTAAAATATAAGGGTATTAGAGGAGTCATTTTTATAAAGGTTATAATACTTTAACAATACCAGATGACCCATAATGTCCATTCTGTTTTTACAATAACAGCATAAGCTGGAATTGTTGAGGTTTTTTTACTGGTTGATGCACTTTTTACTAGGACCTAAACTGGTAATATGCCATTGCTCTGAATCGTCACAAAAAGATGTTTCTCTATAGAATCCTATGGGTGGAATATGATTTAGGAGTAGGTAAGTCCAACTTCAGTCCCCAACTTCCTCCAATTGTCTTCTGGCTGGTCGTGTGACATCTTTTGATTCTCCGTCTTCTCCTCCAGCAGTGGTGGTCCTCAATGCTGCAAAGAGTGACACTGACATAATGAAATCAGTGTTTGTCTCTGTAACATTGTTCTGAGAAGGTATATCCATGACACTCTGAGCTCACACGAAGTGTGCAGCATCATTTAACCGGTAAGAGGACCGGCTTTATACCATGGATGGGTGAGCCTGCCAAGGACAGTGCCAAGAAGAGTAAATAGGTATTGCAGTGAACGTTGTGTTTTTTTATTTTTCAGATAATAGTTGAAACTAGAAATTGGGCTTGAAATCTGAATGTTGATAATTCAATTGATGGAATATATTTTAATTTTGGTAAAGCATTCACTACTTTTCTTCATTATCATCCTGTACAGAAGCTGAGACTATGATGGGAGGATATTTGTATATGGGTAACTAATTTGTTAAAATACAGAGGACTAATGGTAGCAATTCACAAAACTTTTTTTTAACGTGAGTTATGGTTAGCAAAGATGTACTTCAGTGGTTGGAGCTGTACCCATTTCTTTTCAACCCACAAAATGTACCTGAATCAATCCCATGTTCTCCTCCGTGTTGCCCCCTCTTGATACGCCGACCATTGATCAGAAGCTCCACTCTAAGTTCTGTGCTACGTTGCTGACCAGTCTTATGTCCTCCGCTGTTGTCAGATCATGCTTGAGGGCATCAGGATCCTGTGAGGACCTGGTGATGGATTCTTCTGACAGCTCATGGGCAGCTTCCACTTTACCAGAAAGTGAATTAAGAATTGCAGACTAGACTTTCCCACACAGAGCAGAAAAAAGAAGACCTAGTCTGTCATGTGACTGGACTTTTAGATAAGTAATGGGGACTGTGGGGAAAAAGGATTTTGTTTTCCTCTGTAGATGCACTTTAACACAAGGGTAAGGATCTTTATTTTCAGTCACGTGATTCTTATTTTCAAAAATCTCATTGGCTCTGTGATGAAAAAAATGGATGGTGCCTTCCTAAAATACAAGACTGACGTAGCAGAATGTACCAGCGCATCAAGTTAAGCAAAACCAGACACATTTATTGTCATAATTTCAAAGGGTTGAACGTCGTTCCTCCATGGCCTCAAAACATAGCACTATGAGTTTGTGACAATAAATTGTGTAACTTGGTGTCCCGGTTGATGTTTGTCTTTTTCAGGCTTGTTTTCCTTTATTTTTTACCTGGTGATCCTGCCAGTAACACACCAATTGGCTAACATTGCAGAGTGAACAGGACACAAAACAACATGGATTTCTGATAGAATCAATAGGTATTTTTTTTTTCAAACAAACTTACCAACATTCTTTTAATTGTAAAATACCAAAAAAAAAAAAGAGCAAAGAGTAGTTTATTGTTAGGGTGTACACATCCTTTAAAACACAAACATTACTACAGCTTTGTAATTTCCATACCAGGAGTACAGGCCTGAGAAGAACAGAAATCTTTCTGCTGGAACTCATAAAAGACATAAGCTCTATAATTTTCTCTCTACAAGATCTAAACAAAAATATTGCATTTTTTTCTCGGCATGCACATTACATACCTTTTGTTGGAAATGTCAGAGGAAGATATTGTTTGGTTTCAGGTTGTTGAACTCTGGAGGTTACTTATTTTCCTCTGTGCAACCTTCTTTGTGTTTTTTATATAGTGCTGCAATGAAATATGTCCTATACTGACATTATAGATGCTTTATATAAGTCTTTTATGTCCTGGAAAGCAAGGACTGCTTGTGTATCCAGAGTTTTGAGAATTCCTGTGGTGAAGGAACTTGATTACAGGATCTTAGTAGAAATCTGGGGCAAAGCAGGAACAGAAATCTGATAACTGTGCAGACATGTAGGAGGGAAAGTACAGGATCAGGAGAGGCAAACATGTAAACCGTGTTGCCCGCAAATATATGTATTTATGTGTTTCCTGCCCATTAGTATATGGGGACCTTAGGTGCCTGTTCCTTACCAGGGCTTTTAAAGTGACAGATGGACTTGTGTGCAGCAGTACCACCAGTATGCAACCCATAGGATTGCCTAGTTGGACAACTACAGACAGAGATAGCGCAACAGAATGCACCTTCAAGTAGGCAGGATCAAAATCCATAGCCAGCGTAGGTTATATAAACAAAAGCCAAGGCAATACAAATCAGATTGTAGTAAACTAGACAGAGGTACCTAGCCCAAATGCAGGAACTGGTAGAGGCTGTAGCAGGAGAGTCAGTACAGACCACTATTAGAGATGGAGCCAAGAGCAACTGAATTGCACATTCAAGTAGCCAGGATCAGAAGCCGTAGTCAGTGTAGGTTAGATAAACAGGATCAAAAGCCAAAGCAATACTGATCAGATCAGGGTAAACTAGACAGATGTACCTAACTTAAATGTAGGGACAGTCAGAGGCTGTAGTGGGAGAGTCAGTAGAGTCTAAGACCAATAGATGTGTCAGCACAAGCTGGTGATGGTGAAACCCCTACATTGCCATTAAAATAGAAACAGATGCCACACAGGTGAAGATAGACTGACAAAGCATCCCTTAAAGAGAAAACACAGACAGAGTTGAGACATTAAAGGGGAAAACACAAAAGCTTTGCGACATTATAAATAAGGTACATTTCAAAGATAGACCTTTTTACTGGTAAAGGATTTGGTTTTCTGAAGAGACACTTGCGTTACCTGGACAGGCAGGAGGATCTCCCATGTACAAATCTCAAGCACGTTGGATATTACCACTGCTTGTATGATTCTGTTGTTGTAACCTTGCAGTACATTAAAATGTTGAACAGTCCCTCACATCAAAGGAAGCCTCCTTAGATCCTCAAGTGTTGTTAGTGTGTCAAGACTCATCAAGCTGATAGGGTCAGCAAATTCAAGATCAAGTAATAATAGAATTTTTCTCTCTTTGGTTTGTTTAGGACTTTAATGAGATACATTTTTTAAACATTGTGTTATAGGACGTGGAGGCAAGAAACAAATCTTATTGAACTATGCTAGAAGAACCGACTGTGGGGTTCTACACAGTCAAATACTATACTTCTCTGAAACTCCAAATAATTCAACCAGTAAAAGTACATAATTCCCAATGTGTCATTCAACACATCAATTGTTGAAATATTTTTTTAAAACTCTAATACTAAAGTAACGTAAGTGTATTCTTTATAAAATATATAGACAACAATATATTGTATAGAATATATAG
Organism: Nanorana parkeri; assembly: GCF_000935625.1. Taxonomy (NCBI): domain Eukaryota; kingdom Metazoa; phylum Chordata; class Amphibia; order Anura; family Dicroglossidae; genus Nanorana; species Nanorana parkeri. Next base: position 179,029 of record NW_017306966.1, read on the forward strand.
ACAATATAACAACAGCCTTCAAAAAATAACATACATAAAAATTGTTCCAGTAACTTTATTCAAAACTTTAAACAAATCATTTGCATACTACTTAATGCATGGAATGGAATGTAATTACGTACTTATGTTACAGTCTGAGTTTTTTTCTAATAAATACTGACTTAGGTTATATTTGCTGTGTTGAGTTAAATTGTGTGTATGTATCAAAACTCCTCCTGTGTATAGGGTGTGGGGAATGATTAGAACCTCTGTCAAGCTCTTATTTCTATTTAGAGTCCTCACTAGGAAGATTCACCCCCTCTATGTGCCAAGTGACTATTGTCACTGTTAAAGAAAGTCAGGGGAAGTCCACATTTTTCAAACTGCCACCAGAACAAGGGGTGAGGATAATTCTGATGGGGACACATGTTCTAGTGAAAACTGTCTAAGAGAGGAAATCCCTTCACTTTGTCAATTTTTACTCTCACTTCCTGTTGCATCTCTGAGACAGGAAGTTAAAGCAAATCTCCCCAATAGTGCATAGACTGCAAGAAATAAATTAACCTTTCCTCACTCTATTCAAAACACAAAACGTGAGGCAAAGTTCAAGAATGTTTTCAATGCTAGATTACTGCAGAGATCTGGAAGAAAAACAGAGAGGACATCAAGATTCAAGTAAGAATATACACAGATCTTGTATTTAGACAATATTTATTTGGCCCAGATTTCAGCTTTAATTAGCAGATTAAGAAAAAAAAGGTGTAATAAGTAAATGCTGAACTTTGTAAAGTGTTAACAGAATGGCAATGCAGGCACTGATGTTGGCTGTCAGCCAATAGTACGTCATGGGAGGTGGGGAGGAGGGAAGGGGCGGGTTAAACTGGGTCTAGTTGAAGTTGGTATCTACATAACAAAGCTCTCTCGGCAACATATTCTAAAAAGTTTGGAGCTTGGAATTACAAGATAAGTGCTACTGGATGATTTTCTGTAGATTTAATTAAGATTTGCTTTCTAAGTACAGTTTATATTGTAACACAAATATGTTATCTATAATTTCTGATACAATTGTTCCATGAAGCATTTATCAAGAAAGCATTACCTTGTGTTGAAGAAGCTGTTAGTAGCATCACTGCTATCTATGGATCATAATGATTTTTAGCCCAAACCAGTTCCAGTAAGTGATGTCATCTGTAATACTGTGAAACACTGTTTAACTGAGAATATAATAAAATTGGAGTAGCAACAGCTACATCATTATGTTCAGGAAAGGACTTAAACAAAGAATAATTGTTTCTGAAAATACGATCATAAATGTGTATGAACTGGCTGTAGTGGGTTAGTTGATGAATAACTGAATGTTACATTGCCAAAGTTGGAAACCTTTTGAGAAGGAGGATTCAATACAATTGTTTAATCATAATGGAAGCCAGATATTACAAGTGATGATGCCTATGAAAAACAAATGATGTTCTTGGGGTAGCACAATCATACAATTTTTTTGGTTACATAATATGTTTTTACTTGATGACAGGCTGACTCATTCATCCATTCATTCAAATGTCAGATATGTGGTTTTTATGTTAATAAGTCAATAGGCATGTGATAAATGTCAGCAGTAAAAGAGCTCAGCAGTCAAGGTACATCATGTTCGATTATCCTCTTATTTTTCTGGCCAGCTTCAGAACATTAACACATCCTAGTCCTCAATTTTGGTAAAATCACCAGTGTTACAGATAAAGCATTTTTGTTTTACTGGTCCTAACCTGGATTGGAATATTGTGACAATGTATGAAAAGGCTTGTATGTAATGACTATATTTCTTCTGATTATGAGAAATGTGTGGCCAATATTCATAAAGAGAAAATACACCTCTTTGCCTCATCTGCCTATGTGTCTACTGTGCCTTACACAAAATTCATCCATAGGAAATATGTCACTTGATGAGCTATGAAAATAACATTGTATGGGATAAAAGAAAGTATTTTTAAAAAAGCAATGTTTTCCAGTAACCCCCTAGTGTTAATGTGACACTAAACTCAGGAGTTAAATCTTAAAAATGCATTCAAGTTCCTTAACGTTTAACAAAACTCTAACTAATTTGTGCATCACTCAGCTGCAGATCCTCAAATCATCTCTGAATTCATGCTGACACGGTTCTTCCTTCTGGAGGGAGGCCTCTTTTGTTCACCATGGTCCCTGTGTGTTGTAAAGTAGACACCACTCCAAACTCACTCCCGTGATAGACTACAATGTCATATTTAGTTTACAAAATTGTATTGAAATTATAGTCTAGTGTAGTCTTGAAATGACTAGTATAATTATAGCCTAGTACAGGGATGACACTATCCTTCCTTCTGGAGGATGGCTACTTTTGTTCCCCATGGTCCCTGTGTGTGTTGTAAAGTTTCCATCACCCCAAGCTCACTCCCAGGATAGACTATATTTTCAAAACAAATTAGAAAACTAAACGTGAGATTGTAGTCCATCACGGGAGTGAGTTTGGCGTGGTGACTACTTTACAACACAAACAGGGACCATGGAGAACAAAAGTAGCCAGAAGGAAGGACAGTGGCATCACGAATTCAGAGATGATTTAAGGATACACATATAAAATACATTTTTGTGACTTTATGAGGCGCCCAAACTTTATCTTGATCTCCAATTTTTAGTCCAAAGTATGCAAAGTATACTTTTTTCATAAAGTCTGTAATATTCCGCTGTTGCTTCAACACTGTATATTCACCACAGATGAAACAGAAACTGTCTGGTGAATTAATACACTTTCGCGGAGCCATAACATAACGGTTGAAGAATGACGAGCTAACACGAATTGCGATGAAAAAGTGTGAACAGCCTAGAACCAAGAACCTGATGATGATTCGTGCACAAGTGTGGCATGCAGGAGAGAGCAGCTCTGTGTCTGTACACGAGATGTCACAGTGCTGGCCACGCACCCTGCACTGACCAGAGCTGCTGCTATCTGCCCTGTGTCTCCCTCCCACTGGATTCTTCAGGAAAGATTAACCCCTTCTACCATTAGAAGAACAGACTTAAAACTTGCTTAGCTTATGTATATATTGCTGACCATCAGATTTACAGTGCTATTTTTTTTTAATGTAACTTGGACAAACCCTTTAAGGTTTTTTTGGCATTTTATATCTTAAATGCACTTATGTGAATTAATTAATAGTAATTTGGACTTTAAATTTGGTTAAAATTTACCCATAATATAAAAAAAAATTAAAAAAATGATATATTTGAAGACAAGTTTGCATGTTGTGGCAAATCATGACGTCTAGGAGTTTTTTCAATATTTTATTTGTTTTCAGCACACCAAAATACATGGAAATTAGATGAAAATAATCAAACAGCTTTTTAGTCGCAGACCTGTGTAGTTAAGGTACCTGAATGCATTTTTAAGATTTAACTTCTGAGTTTAGTGTCACTTTAAACTACAGAAAACACAGCAAAAGAGGGTTGATCCCAAACCTCAGATGACTTTAAATTTAGACTGGATTTCGTAAATGTTAATATCCTGAGCTAACCCTTTGAAAATTTTGACAGTTCAGATTTTCAAAAAGATTCTAGGTGAAAGAGACAAAGAGCTGCTTCAAAGACTGTTTGTCTTTTTCTGCTTCTGCTATTACCGGAGTACCCTTACCTAACTGCCAGTGTGACCAGGTCCCACCTTTCTATCTTAGTATGCCACATAGAATTTTTTATTTTAGGCTGTTTTTGACCCATCATATCAAGCAAGACTGCTTCCCAAATCATTCCGCACAATGTTTTATCATTTGCCACACACTTCTTGGAGCCTGGTTTCACTTTCTACTGGCTTCAATGAGACTGGTTTGGAAATTCTGAATTTCAGATGCTCACACATTTTTAAAAAGTTTAATCTAAGCACAACTGATGACACTTTTCAGAACTCTGCTCGTCTCTAATAGCTACATAAGCCACATATTCTGATCGTGTTCTAAGATTAAAGTATTTTGCCAGAATGTTCAAACATGTATTCCTCTAACTTTCTTAAGTCTTATCATGAAACCTTATGCAGGTCTTCGGCAGATAAAGCAGAAGATGTTAAATCCCATTCTGGTGGCAGCCAATGTTTAATTTTAGACTTAGTAGAAAAGGTCAGAACATTACACTCTTATGATTTTACTGCAAAATCTGCAAGTTATCCAAAGTATAGGAAAACTTACAAGGATTCTATTTGATCAAATGGACCTTTTTATCAATATTTGGAATCTTAAATCTATGTGACAACAAGTAGCCATGATCCCCTACTTCGCTGTGCTATTAGGTGAGTTTGTTTTTTGGAAATGCTTGGACATTTCAGGAAAACATAGAAGAAAATATCTTGAATGTAAAATCGCTCTTAGGTTTTCTCTGTATGTTTACCTGACATTATCGCAAACACACAAATCTCTAGGAGTATACCAAGACTTCAGATGTAAATAACAGAAACTAGGTTTGGGATAGAAATTCAGGAATGTAATGGATATGTGTGAATTTATTATAAGAGGCAGCAATCTCTTATAATGAAAATATTAAAGCTGCGCTCTAGCCAGGGATTCCTCCACCTTCTTCAAACAATACCCCCCTCTAACTTATCTGTGCAGTAATTAAAAAAAACAAAACATTTTAGTCACCTTAATCTGCAGTCATGTTATGCACTTGAAAAAAGATATGTATTTCTTGCTGCACTCCTTACCGGATCTCTGGAGAGATGTATAAATGGGTGCTCGTAGTGACCACGGAGGCAAGTCGTGAAACATACAAAATAGATAAAGGATGTCACCAGCACACCAGGTTGTTAAATTCAGCAAAATTCAATTTTAATGACAAGCATTGCCATTCAGATAGCAAGTACTTTCGGGGCCTCGCAGGGTCCCCGTCATCAGGCTTCTGGTGTGCTGGTGACATCCTTTATCTATGTTATGCACTTGGTCCCAAGTCTTCTAGCATCCAGACTTTAGAATTGGAGGGTCCTTTTTAAGGTGCCCACGTCTCTGCCTGGGTGACACTTTGTATTGGCTGTCCAGTGGCAGGGTCCTTTCAGGCATCAGAAGATAGGAGCAGCAAATAACAAGACAACAAGGGCACCAGTCAGTGGCAGGCTCAGATTGCAAGGCTGGATCACTGGTCTCCACTCCTGGAAGAGGTGTCAGCTACATACACCAGAGAGAGGGACATTTAAGGAAAGATAGGAGGGGTGTGGGAAGAAGGGATGGGTTGTGGGTAGACATGTAAGAATTGTTTCCTTCTGAATATAAATTGGACGAATATCGGCATATTAGGATATTCGGATGCATCTGAATTGCCAAATAAAAGAAATAACGAATCAGAACCTATCCGAATTTTGATAACGAAACTTTGAATGCATCCAAATTTTTTTTATTACAAATGTAATTTGGAATAAACTGATGTTGTTATACATTGACATAAAAAACCAGCATGGAATCCCCTCCCCAATTCATACCAGATCTTTTAGGTGTGGTATGAATGGGCATATGGCCTGGTATGGTGTAGGTGGGGGGGGGCACATGCTTGTCCCCCCCTTCTTTCCTGCTCTGCCAGGCTGCTGCTTGGATCAAGGGTCTAGTAAAGGGATTTTAGAGGGGACCCCAGGCTTTTTTTTTGTTTTTTTTGGCATTGGGGTCTGCCATAAAAATCATAAAGTACATAAAAGACCCCACATTGTTTAAAATAATTTGAAAAAAAATGCTTAATTTTCCTGTGAGCTGCCAAAAGTTAAAAAGAAAAAAAAACGGAACTAATTGACTTTTGGACCCAAAAAAGGAAAAAAAAACGAAAAGCCCGACACAAAACTAAACTAATTTTTTGCTGACTTACATGTCTAGTGGTGGGATTGTATTTAGAAGTAGATGGACTTCAAGCACAGTTGGCAAAGGATGGAAAAGTACTTGTCCAGAGGACAGTGAAGGAGAAGCACCAAACTGATGAGCTCATCTCTCACTTTGCTCTTTGATCTCTTCTGCTATCAGTATGTTCTTTTTTACACGTGAACATTGAATCAAACCTGCTTGGTTCATTGTGGTAGTTTTCCACCTCCCAATCTGAGACCATAGGGGTGATTTACTAACCTAAACACACGCACGCACCAGGTGCGTGTGATTTTCACACAGCAAAATGTATTTATCAACCAAAAAGTCTCTAAAAGCATATTTCCACTAATGCCATATATGGAAAAATCATGCACATGATGCATATATAATGCTGCTTCACAGTGTAGACAAAAATGGTTAGCTCATGCATTTACATTCCTGCATTCATCAACGCAAGCAACACAACATAGAGCTAATTTACACAACATCACCTTACAATTCATGCAGGGCTTTGCACAACACACCTGCTGGGTGTGTACACACTACAAAGGTGTTTAGATTCCACCCATAGATCATGCTGGGAGGGAACACACTACAGAGGTGTATACATGTTCGTGGTGTGTTTATAAGGTTAGTAAATCAACCCCCTGATGTACAGTTGCAAAAGACTGATACCATGTGAACATTTTTTTATGAACTCTTACCTGCAGGAGTGTTTTTATCTGTTATGGGTTTAGCTTTAAAAATTGTTTTTATATATGAGATAGATAGATAGATAGATAGATAGATAGATAGATAGATAGATAGATAGATAGATAGATACTGTAGATAGAAAGATCAAGCCATATCTGGACATTGGATTACCTTGCTTTCCTGGAGCCCTCTCTGCCAGGTAAATTCTTCCCGAGGATCACAGGTGCTGCATCCAGCCCTAAGGCTCTTTCACGCAAGCGGCGTCTGTTTTGATCCGCAGGGAATATGTGCACAGATCTCCCACTGAAGCAGAACAGAACGGATGCCACTTTTGTGACAACAGTGTCTGTCCATTGTGACTGTCCATTTAGTTTTTTTCCTTTCGTGCTTGTGTAAACATAAACAAACCATGGTCTATGAGCAGGCAGGTGTAAACAATCGTGTGTCCATTTACATCCTTTGACCTCCGATCCATCATGTTTAGGTCAGAAAAATTGAACTATTTTCCCTTTTTTTTTTAACCTAAACAGACTCGGAGCTAATTGGATGTAAATGGCCCATAGACTGACATTGAGCTTCCAATCAACTAAAAGAACTGACAACAAGCAGATCTGATTGCAACAGCTGTGTAAAAGGGGTCTAAAGGTGCCCATACACCTTACGATTATCGTACAATAATCGTATGCGATCGACTTTTCGTACGACAATCGTAACGTGTGAATAGAGTGCCCGACCGATAGTACTGTACAATCGTGCGACTTTTGACGGTCAAGCATGTTTGAAAACTTTGGTCGCATGGTTGGTGGCGTTTGGCCCGTCAAAAGTCGTACGATTAACACTGCGCATGCGCAAACGAAAATAATTGCGGTCAATTACCGCAAGTCGTCCAGGTGTTTTTTTTAAACTACCGCTGATTGAACCTTTTGATAATCGGGGCAGGATGGGGCCTTCGTACGAAAATCGTACGACGGTTCGATCATCTGACGAAAAGTTTTGTCCGATAATCATAAGGTGTTTGGGCACCTTAAGAAGGGATGAGCCCTAAGAAGCAATGCAGTAGATATGTGCGATTTGTTTTGTTCCAAATTGAAACTTGGACGAATTTCAGCATATTCGAACATTCGGGTGCATTATTCAAATGTCATTCTGAATTAATTCATGTTGTTAAATGTGTCCCCTCCCCAACAAGTCCCCTCACCAATTCATACCAGACCCTTTAGGGTAGGAATTAGAGGTGCACCGAAATAAAAATTTCAAAACCAAAACAAAACCGAAATAAAAAAAGTCAAGCTGAAACCGAAACCGAAAATGTTTTTTTATTTTAACTTTTTCAAATTTTTTTTCAAATATTTTATTTTTATTTATTTATTAGTTTTTTAATCATTTTTTAATTTTACTTTTAGGGGCTTTGGGGAAATATTAGGGGTCTAAACAGACCCCTGATATTTCCCTTTTAAAATAAAAAAAGAGATTAAGGGCACAAAGCCCTCAATCTCTTTTTCTGAAGCCCCAGTTATAAATGAACAGGAATCCTCTATACTGGGTGTTCCTGTTCATTTATAACATAAGAACATAGTGTGTTTACTATAACCACAATTATGAATGAACAGGAGGTGATGTAGATCACTCCCATTCATTCATAATTGAGGATGCCATGTCCTCAATTATCTACAAACACTCAGCGATCACTGATCACCGACTGCTTGTACCCACTCTCCATCCTGACAGCTGTCACAGGAGGCTGAGCGAGCGGAGTGGTTGGAGAGCTCAGCCTCCTGTGACAGCACCGGCGGTCTCCGCCCACACACCACTGCTGATCTGTGACAGGAAGCTGAGCAGTGTGGGAGGAGAGACGCCGGCTGCTCACAGAGCTCTCCTCCCGCAGCGCTTGGGCCGCCTGTGACAGTTTCTCTCCTCCCCACTGGGACACAGAGCAGCGCCCAGCGGGGAGGAGAGAAAAAAAGGATTCACCACTGTTTCAGCCAGAAAATGGCACTTTCGGCATTATGCCAAAAGTGCCATTTACGGCCAATATGTTTCAGCGGCCGATATATCGGTGCATCCCTAGTAGGGGGACCCCAATGTAAAAAAAACAAACAAAAAAAGCATGGGGTCCCTTACCATAATCCCTTACCAGACCCTTGATCCAAGCAGCAGCAGAGCAGGAAAGAGGGGGCATTATCATGCACCCCCACCCTGCACCATTCCAGGCCACATGCCTTCAACAGGAGGACATGGGCCTCTTCCCAAAATTCCTTGCCTCGGTGAATGTGGGGGTCTGCCCCCAGATGCCCCCTCTTTTAAATGAATACATCAGTTCATTCTGAATGGCATTTGGAAAAAATGTTGGATGCATCTGAATTTTCATTATCAAAAATTCAGATACGTTCAGATCAGTTATTTATTTAATCAGGAAATTTGGATGCTGATATTCATCCTAATTTCAATTTAGAACTAAACGAATGTTACATGTATAAATTGAAAGGAAGTAGGGTGGGTTTTGGTACACTTCCAGAAGTGCATGCACACTGTTTGCCTACTCTGCATCTGTGAGATGCCAAGAATGTGGCCAAGTGCAGAGATAAGATACCAGGATAAAAGAAAAGCCTGAGAAGATGTCAGTGGTAATGCTAAAGTTGATGCTTTATCGATAATGACAAAGTCATGAGTAAGAGCACAGACCTGTCAGGGCTGGAGATGGCAAAACAACACAGTAAGCTTGCCATAACGTGCAAGTATGTTCTGCACTTGGAATCCAGTGAGTTGTGGAAAGTGATGGGCAGACAGAAGACGGCACTCTCACTACATAAAAGGCATTTTTCAAGTAACCTTTATTGTATTATCAAAAACAACTTTAGTATGTATTCCTGAAACCATGCTGATGTTATAACAGGATAGGATATGCTAGAACCCTTTTAAATAACTGTAGAAATAGCCACACATGGAGTACAATAATTCAGACAAGTCATAGACTTCCACTGAGGAGCATAAAGCACGGCCATATAAAGCACTGCAGATCAGAGAGCCTGCATGCGTAATGAGCAAATGTGGCTGCAACCATTTGCATGTAATTGTACATATTGTACCTAGATACATGGTTTTTAAACCATTAACATACATTAATAAGAATATTTACAAGAAGCTGTTTTCTTTTACTTGTTTATCTGAATAACTACTGAAACAGCACAGTGGCGTAGTGGTTAGCGCTTCTGCCTTGCAGCACTGGTGGTCCCTGGTTTGTATCCCGGGTCAGGTCACTATCTGCAAAGGATCTATCTGCATGCATCTATAGTGCATCTATCTATCTATCTGCATTTTCTCCCTGTGCTTGCGTGGGTTTCCTCCGGTGTACTCCAGTTTCCTCCCACACTCCAAAGACATGCTGGAAGGTTAATTGGCTCCTGTCTAAATTGGCCCTGTATGTGAGATGGGGACCTTAGATTGTAAGCTCCTTGGGGGCAGGGATTGATGTGCATGTGCAACTATGTAAAGCGCTGTGTAAATTGTTGGCACTATATAAATACCTATAATAATAAACAACTCTATATTTCCTTAAAGTAACCCTGTCACCAACAAGTTGTAGGAAAAATCAAGTATTATAAATTCTTACTAGCAGCCTTTTTCCTTTCCATAAACACTTTTTATTAACTTGTAATATGCCTCTGAACTTATTAGAGAATTAACAGAAAGTATCAGTTCCTAGTACAGCCCCCTCCCTCTTTCACTTTATAGCCTTCTCCTTTTTCTGGGAATGGCTAATTGCGGACTGTGCTGGCCCAGCTATTCCACCCTTCTCCTCATCTCCCTCTATAACCTTGTTTGTAGCAACCTAGGCAGACACAATAGAGCAGGGGTGTCAAATCCAAACTTATTAAAGGCCATGCCGAGGTTTGTGAATAAAAGCGTTGGCCAGACATAAAGGGAAAAAAAATGTGTCACAAGTGTCAGCAGTCCCTGTCCATTAAATGTAAATGAACAGGGACTGCTGACACTTGTAGTGCCCTCACAGGACACGAGGACTGTCATATAATGATGATATGACTGTCCTGTGCCCTGTGTGTGAGGGCACTACAAGTGTCAGCAGTCCCTGTCCATTAAATGTAAATGAACAGGGACTGCTGACACTTGTAGTCCCCTCACACACAGGGCACAGGACAGTCATATCATCATTATATGACAGTCCTCGTGTCCTGTGAGGGCACTACAAGTGTCGGCAGTCCCTGTCCATTAAATGTAAATGAACAGGGACTGCTGACACTTGTAGTCCCCTCACACACAGGGCACAGGACAGTCATATCATCATTATATGACAGTCCTCGTGTCCTGTGAGGGCACTACAAGTGTCGGCAGTCCCTGTCCATTAAATGTAAATGAACAGGGACTGCTGACACTTGTAGTCCCCTCACACACAGGGCACAGGACAGTCATATCATCATTATATGACAGTCCTCGTGTCCTGTGAGGGCACTACAAGTGTCGGCAGTCCCTGTCCATTAAATGTAAATGAACAGGGACTGCTGACACTTGTAGTCCCCTCACACACAGGGCACAGGACAGTCATATCATCATTATATGACAGTCCTCGTGTCCTGTGAGGGCACTACAAGTGTCGGCAGTCCCTGTCCATTAAATGTAAATGAACAGGGACTGCTGACACTTGTAGTCCCCTCACACACAGGGCACAGGACAGTCATATCATCATTATATGACAGTCCTCGTGTCCTGTGAGGGCACTACAAGTGTCGGCAGTCCCTGTCCATTAAATGTAAATGAACAGGGACTGCTGACACTTGTAGTCCCCTCACACACAGGGCACAGGACAGTCATATCATCATTATATGACAGTCCTCGTGTCCTGTGAGGGCACTACAAGTGTCGGCAGTCCCTGTCCATTAAATGTAAATGAACAGGGACTGCTGACACTTGTAGTCCCCTCACACACAGGGCACAGGACAGTCATATCATCATTATATGACAGTCCTCGTGTCCTGTGAGGGCACTACAAGTGTCGGCAGTCCCTGTCCATTAAATGTAAATGAACAGGGACTGCTGACACTTGTAGTCCCCTCACACACAGGGCACAGGACAGTCATATCATCATTATATGACAGTCCTCGTGTCCTGTGAGGGCACTACAAGTGTCGGCAGTCCCTGTCCATTAAATGTAAATGAACAGGGACTGCTGACACTTGTAGTCCCCTCACACACAGGGCACAGGACAGTCATATCATCATTATATGACAGTCCTCGTGTCCTGTGAGGGCACTACAAGTGTCGGCAGTCCCTGTCCATTAAATGTAAATGAACAGGGACTGCTGACACTTGTAGTCCCCTCACACACAGGGCACAGGACAGTCATATCATCATTATATGACAGTCCTCGTGTCCTGTGAGGGCACTACAAGTGTCGGCAGTCCCTGTCCATTAAATGTAAATGAACAGGGACTGCTGACACTTGTAGTCCCCTCACACACAGGGCACAGGACAGTCATATCATCATTATATGACAGTCCTCGTGTCCTGTGAGGGCACTACAAGTGTCGGCAGTCCCTGTCCATTAAATGTAAATGAACAGGGACTGCTGACACTTGTAGTCCCCTCACACACAGGGCACAGGACAGTCATATCATCATTATATGACAGTCCTCGTGTCCTGTGAGGGCACTACAAGTGTCGGCAGTCCCTGTCCATTAAATGTAAATGAACAGGGACTGCTGACACTTGTAGTCCCCTCACACACAGGGCACAGGACAGTCATATCATCATTATATGACAGTCCTCGTGTCCTGTGAGGGCACTACAAGTGTCGGCAGTCCCTGTCCATTAAATGTAAATGAACAGGGACTGCTGACACTTGTAGTCCCCTCACACACAGGGCACAGGACAGTCATATCATCATTATATGACAGTCCTCGTGTCCTGTGAGGGCACTACAAGTGTCGGCAGTCCCTGTCCATTAAATGTAAATGAACAGGGACTGCTGACACTTGTAGTCCCCTCACACACAGGGCACAGGACAGTCATATCATCATTATATGACAGTCCTCGTGTCCTGTGAGGGCACTACAAGTGTCGGCAGTCCCTGTCCATTAAATGTAAATGAACAGGGACTGCTGACACTTGTAGTCCCCTCACACACAGGGCACAGGACAGTCATATCATCATTATATGACAGTCCTCGTGTCCTGTGAGGGCACTACAAGTGTCGGCAGTCCCTGTCCATTAAATGTAAATGAACAGGGACTGCTGACACTTGTAGTCCCCTCACACACAGGGCACAGGACAGTCATATCATCATTATATGACAGTCCTCGTGTCCTGTGAGGGCACTACAAGTGTCGGCAGTCCCTGTCCATTAAATGTAAATGAACAGGGACTGCTGACACTTGTAGTCCCCTCACACACAGGGCACAGGACAGTCATATCATCATTATATGACAGTCCTCGTGTCCTGTGAGGGCACTACAAGTGTCGGCAGTCCCTGTCCATTAAATGTAAATGAACAGGGACTGCTGACACTTGTAGTCCCCTCACACACAGGGCACAGGACAGTCATATCATCATTATATGACAGTCCTCGTGTCCTGTGAGGGCACTACAAGTGTCGGCAGTCCCTGTCCATTAAATGTAAATGAACAGGGACTGCTGACACTTGTAGTCCCCTCACACACAGGGCACAGGACAGTCATATCATCATTATATGACAGTCCTCGTGTCCTGTGAGGGCACTACAAGTGTCGGCAGTCCCTGTCCATTAAATGTAAATGAACAGGGACTGCTGACACTTGTAGTCCCCTCACACACAGGGCACAGGACAGTCATATCATCATTATATGACAGTCCTCGTGTCCTGTGAGGGCACTACAAGTGTCGGCAGTCCCTGTCCATTAAATGTAAATGAACAGGGACTGCTGACACTTGTAGTCCCCTCACACACAGGGCACAGGACAGTCATATCATCATTATATGACAGTCCTCGTGTCCTGTGAGGGCACTACAAGTGTCGGCAGTCCCTGTCCATTAAATGTAAATGAACAGGGACTGCTGACACTTGTAGTCCCCTCACACACAGGGCACAGGACAGTCATATCATCATTATATGACAGTCCTCGTGTCCTGTGAGGGCACTACAAGTGTCGGCAGTCCCTGTCCATTAAATGTAAATGAACAGGGACTGCTGACACTTGTAGTCCCCTCACACACAGGGCACAGGACAGTCATATCATCATTATATGACAGTCCTCGTGTCCTGTGAGGGCACTACAAGTGTCGGCAGTCCCTGTCCATTAAATGTAAATGAACAGGGACTGCTGACACTTGTAGTCCCCTCACACACAGGGCACAGGACAGTCATATCATCATTATATGACAGTCCTCGTGTCCTGTGAGGGCACTACAAGTGTCGGCAGTCCCTGTCCATTAAATGTAAATGAACAGGGACTGCTGACACTTGTAGTCCCCTCACACACAGGGCACAGGACAGTCATATCATCATTATATGACAGTCCTCGTGTCCTGTGAGGGCACTACAAGTGTCGGCAGTCCCTGTCCATTAAATGTAAATGAACAGGGACTGCTGACACTTGTAGTCCCCTCACACACAGGGCACAGGACAGTCATATCATCATTATATGACAGTCCTCGTGTCCTGTGAGGGCACTACAAGTGTCGGCAGTCCCTGTCCATTAAATGTAAATGAACAGGGACTGCTGACACTTGTAGTCCCCTCACACACAGGGCACAGGACAGTCATATCATCATTATATGACAGTCCTCGTGTCCTGTGAGGGCACTACAAGTGTCGGCAGTCCCTGTCCATTAAATGTAAATGAACAGGGACTGCTGACACTTGTAGTCCCCTCACACACAGGGCACAGGACAGTCATATCATCATTATATGACAGTCCTCGTGTCCTGTGAGGGCACTACAAGTGTCGGCAGTCCCTGTCCATTAAATGTAAATGAACAGGGACTGCTGACACTTGTAGTCCCCTCACACACAGGGCACAGGACAGTCATATCATCATTATATGACAGTCCTCGTGTCCTGTGAGGGCACTACAAGTGTCGGCAGTCCCTGTCCATTAAATGTAAATGAACAGGGACTGCTGACACTTGTAGTCCCCTCACACACAGGGCACAGGACAGTCATATCATCATTATATGACAGTCCTCGTGTCCTGTGAGGGCACTACAAGTGTCGGCAGTCCCTGTCCATTAAATGTAAATGAACAGGGACTGCTGACACTTGTAGTCCCCTCACACACAGGGCACAGGACAGTCATATCATCATTATATGACAGTCCTCGTGTCCTGTGAGGGCACTACAAGTGTCGGCAGTCCCTGTCCATTAAATGTAAATGAACAGGGACTGCTGACACTTGTAGTCCCCTCACACACAGGGCACAGGACAGTCATATCATCATTATATGACAGTCCTCGTGTCCTGTGAGGGCACTACAAGTGTCGGCAGTCCCTGTCCATTAAATGTAAATGAACAGGGACTGCTGACACTTGTAGTCCCCTCACACACAGGGCACAGGACAGTCATATCATCATTATATGACAGTCCTCGTGTCCTGTGAGGGCACTACAAGTGTCAGCAGTCCCTGTACATTATGACAGTCCTGGTGACCTGTGTAGTGCCCTCACACACAGTCAGTCCCAGATACACACAGCATGACTTACCCGAGCCACCCGGACCAGAGGCAGGGGTGAGGAGGAATGTGCAGGCGAAGAGAAACCTGTAGCCCAAGAGGGAGGTGCTGCCGAGGAGAAGCTTGCGGTCAAGGAGAGAGGTGCTGGGTCCTCACAGGCTGGCTGAATTGCCGCTCCTAGTTTTTCCTGTCTGAGCGTAGGCTAGAAATAAAACTGAATTAACCCTGCTTCCCGCAGTACAAAGCTTGGGACTGGCAGGCCTAATAAAATCTTGTGGTGGGCTGTTTTTGGCATGTAGGCTTTGTAATTGACACATGTGCTATAGAGTGTCACTTAAAGTGGACCTTTACCTATATCTTTAAAATAACAACAAACGCACCTTTAGAAATGTTTAGTAAAGACAATCTACAAACACATACTTCTAGATAATTGCCGTCTTTGTATTATTTGCATACCTTATTTCTCTTCCCCAGTCTTCTGACTGTGGCCATGTTTACTAAGGGCAGGTTACTAGATCTACTATTACTTCCTGGATTTCTGGCACATGTGACTAGGACATATGATCATGCACATCATCTCAGGAGAGGAAAATGCCTTTCCCTGAGATCTCCTGAGATCACAAATTAGATTTCCCAGCAATGCTCTGCTGATGACAAGGCAATCCCAGTGTGGATTGCTTTGGCAAACTGAAGTCATTTTGCCCTTTCAAAGCAGGAAGTGAATGCTCTGCAAGTGTAAGTATTTCCAAATCGCAGCATTTTACACCTGCCATGTCTATGTTATTACTAATCCTCGTACATAGAGGGATGCATTGGTAGAATTAGATTTTTGAGTGTAAAGGTCCACTTTAAGTGACAGTTCTGAGTAGGTTTACCACCTTTTCTTCCAGCGAAACCCAAACACTCTAGCGACGTACGGAATTCTTTTTGGGGAGAATGAGTCGCGGCTTATTCATATGTAAATATCACAGTCAAGATTATTTTCAGTGGGGGGGCCAGTAGCCTCTATCTAAATTTTGGTTGCCCCCATCTGCCTGACATCTTGTGTCCGGGTTTTAGATGCCATGAAACCCGGACACAGCATTCAAAACCTGGACTGTCAGGGTGAATCCTGGACAGGTGGCAACCCCTTGTTCTGAGTCTGCTGGTGTTGTTGACATCACATCCAAGAAGGTGGCACTCAGCAGCAGTCTCTGAATTTTTGTATGTCTACACAAGGGCGGCTTTTACAGGTAAATAACATACATAAAATACATGAAATGCAACTGTAATCTTATGGGAAGATTGTTGTTAAAAAAAAAGGTCTGAACACAGGGTCTCTTTAAACATGCTGCTATATATTGAGGGATATATTGTGCTATATATTGTGTGAATGGAGCCTTTGCAGTGATTTCGCCTGTTGCTTGTAAAATGTAAATGCTACAAATCATATACTTTTCATTTGCTCGGCAGAATGAAATTAAAGCTATAATAACATGACCCTTTGTAGACTATATGGAAAAGGAAGTCATATTGGTTGTGGCAGGGTTTATATAAAGAGTTGCTTAAACTAAACAAAAGTGCATTATTCCTAAAAGTTTATTTTAAATGTAAATTGTGTTATCCAAACTAGAACGGCACCACCTATTGTTCCACCACTCACATACTTTACATAATTGCCAGTGTGAGATGGTTATCACAGGCTCATACCAGACTCCAGCACAGATATTTTCTGCCAGATAAGGAGTTTGCAGAGCTTTCTCTAATGCTGACTGGGTGTTTATACACCCATATATTTATTTGAATAGCATTAACAAGAAAAACAGGAACCTACAATGTCGTTGAAATAGATTTTTATATTTCTGTATTTTTTGTCATTAAGCCAACAGCACACGTATAACAAAAATAAACACTCTTCCATTAGAAATGGATATATGAAAATGAATATAACATAATACTCTTGGCAATAATATGGTATATGTCTGGAGGGCTAAAATTATAATACAGTTTTATTGTGGAGCATAATCGTGTTTGTAATATTGCTCTGTAATACTAGATGTATCCAATAGGAGGCACTGCAGGTGCAATTAAAGACTGCAACTCCCGTTGCCAATAAACATGAGATGCTGCTGGGAATTGGGGGCTCTTCCATGTTAGAACAGATAAATTCTAGCTCAAGCCAAACCCTTTTTCCTGGTAGAGGACAGAAAGGTTGAAACCTTTGTCAAGTCTATAAAGCTTTGAGTATTCCCTTAGGGAAAATAACAAAAATGGCATCTGCTCAGATCAATCAATAACAAGCAAAAGAAAGAAAGGAAAGGTGACAGGGCAATACACAGAACAATACAAAAACTCTTGAGCACAGTCTTTAATTAAATTAAGCTTTTTTTTATCGATTCACTGAAGAGTGTGCTAGGGAATTTGTGCATTCCCCCTGGGGACACTGCCCCTCATTTCCTGCTCTTGTTAGGGATGAGCAGAGTGACTTTAACAAAATTGCCTATTTTCCCAGCTGCATCGCAATTTTGGTGAAGTGAGAACTCAATTTTGCTCACTGAGCTGCTTAGGTAAAATTTACTTAAAAATCTATTTTATTTATTTATTTCAATAATGTTTATTCAGCATTTTAACATAGAGTGCAATGATAAAACAAAACAAAAGGTAAGATACAACCAGGAGGTATTCATGACATCAAATTCAGTATGGCCACACAAAGTACAGCAGTACACAGGGTAGACATATGCATAGCAAACCCGGTGAATACATAGAGAAAGGCATGTATCCAGACCCAAATGTAATAAAGGCATCAGTCAGGCTCCAGATGCACAATTTGCTACCCCTCTCTCTGAAACATGGAGATATGAGCAGCTGTTGTTTATTTTTCTCTATTTAGAGAATGTGTTTCTTTTTTGAGTATATTTATTTTTCCTTTTTTATTGTATATTTAATACTCTTTTGTGTACTATAAAAATATTATTTTATTTTCCGCTTTTTATATTTTTTCACTTTCTGTGGAACAAGATGAAATAATTAGAATCATAGGGGACCATTTTTGACACAATAAACAGTGGAAAGGAGCTTCCTTAAAAACTACCAAAAATCACCTTAATTTATCTTTGCCTTTGACTGCATTTCCCCAAAATGGCAAATTATTGCCAAAATATTCCTATTTTCAACAAAATCTCAGGGAAATGAAAACTCTCAGTTTTGCTCCTCCTTAATCCTGGTAATGGGTGTAAGAACAAACAGGAAATGAAGGCAAATCTCCCCTTTGAGGACCCAGACTGTAATTAAAACCTTTTAAAAATGAAACCTTTTCCCACTGTATCTAACATTAAAATATGTCTGGGTCCCTAATAGGGAGATTTCCCTTCACTTCCTGTTTTGTATGACTCTGAACAAATGGATGAAGTAAGCAGAAATTTTCCAATCACGGACACAAACAGAGGCTCTAAACCAGGGGTAGGAAAACGTCAGCCCTCCTGCTGTTGTGAAACTACAAGTCCCATGAGCAATTGCAAGACTCTGAGAGCCACAGGCATGACTCCCAGAGGTAGAGGCATTTTGGGATTTGTATTTTCATCACGGCTGGAGTGGTAGAGTTTGCTTACCCCTGCTCTAAATCTTCCACATTCTTTGCAAAAGTATAACTCTATTTGAGCTTTAAACCTAAAACCCATTTAAAATAATGCTGTAGTTTCCCTTTAATCAGGGTTATTAAGTATTCATTATTAAATAAGTGGGCTATTGATGACGGAGTCGAAGGATCCAGCAGTAGCTTTTGCTGATCCTTCAGTTCCCTTCAGCCGCCTGATCTCTTTGGTTCAGTCAAACCGAAGGGCTGCTGTAGGGGCTATTCTCTGTAGTCCATACAGCCAGGGCCGGATTTACTCTCCCTGCGCAGCTTCCCCACAGGGACACCGCTGCCGCCCTGAGTAAGGGCCTCGGTGGCCTTGTGGGGAATCCGGGCCTGCATACAGCAGCCAAAAGGTAGCCGAGCGGCTCAGCCTAACCGAACCCATATGCTTTGGCTCAGCTGAGCCGCATTCACAGGCGAAGCATGGAAAAAGGTCGGCCGAAGCCGACCGATCTCCACGCAAATGAAAGAAAGTATTATACTTAAATAATGGTTTTTTTTATACAATTTGATTTAGCAAACTATGGACTTTATAAAAGTTCTGCCAGGTGGATGCCATTTTCATGGCACTAGCGCACCTAGATGGTTCTGATGAGTATATAAATTCCTATACTTGTCAGCAACTTCAAGGGCCACTAGTGCCCAGAGACACGTAGGGCTTCGTTTATAAAATGTCAGCACCAACACTAGAACCCCTAGATGGCGCTGATGAGTATAGAACTTCCTATACTCATCACCACCATCTAGGGGTGCTAGTGCTGACATTTTTTAAAATGAAGCCCTATGTGCAGGGCTTTAAAAATATGCTTGTCTGTGACGAGAGGACGGCTGAGCCCAACAAGTAGCTTCCCGGCCGGCCGTTGTAATTAAACGGCCGGTGTTCTATCTAAAGTTCCAACTTATCGAGTTCTCCAACTGCCTGACTTCCAGTTTAGTTAGAACTAAGAGGTTTGACCAGATTGTAAGTCCCCTGCCCGTCACATACACACACACAAACATACGTCGGGTGCGCCTACGTGCAAAAATGACAATTGCGCCTATTGTGCTGCACATGTTACATATCATTGTGACTGTCGCAGTGTGAGCAATAATTTATGGGGCCGTTAATCACTGATAACACTAAACTGATGAGCAGTAAAAGCGTTTAAAGCGTTGCCTATGGCCAGTTTTCGGTATGGTCGTTTTTTTGTGATTTTGTGGGCGCACGCTATGTTAAGGCTTGACACGTTTGGTGTCTATTTACCCGACGGGACCCCGTCTTTTATATTTTACCAAAAATATTGGTAAGAATAAATGTTTTTTAACATAACGTGGTGAAAACATTTTTTTTCCCCGACATTTTTGGACCTTTTTTTATTCTACAGTAAAAAATAAAACCCCCAGTGGCGATGATATACCTCCAAAAGAAAGCTCTATGTGTCCCCAAAAAATGTTAACATAAATTGCAAGGCTATAGTCAGGTCATGCTGACTGGTGAAGTTTTTGACTGACTGGTGAGACATGCTAACATTTTTCAAGCCCTGAATATGTGTCATTCAGTTGAGGTTTACGTCTTTACTACTTTAAATAAATCACAAAAGTAAGCATTTTCAGATTTAAAGTCACACCGAAAAAAATGTAATGCAAACACTACAATAATATCTCAAAATACACTTTCACTGGAAATCATTATACTTTCTCTGTAATGTCCCTAACATCGGTGCTTGGAGAGCCCAAGAGAATTAGATCTGCGGCTTGCTGCAAGTGGTTTCATTCTTAAGTGAATTCCTTTTCTTTTAATAAACTGTATATTTTATCACCTACATCTATACCGTTTCTGTAGGAATGTATCCAATTCAATCTCAAACTCCTCTAATGAATGAGCCGTCACTATATCCTGTGAAACAAATTGAAAAGCTTTATAATGCGTACACTTGTCAATCTCCGGCAGTCTTTGACCAGTTTTTGTTGGACTCTTTAGGTAGTGATTTTAGTTCCCCTTTGACAAGCTTTCATACTTTTCATATAATATTTCCTTTCTATATTCCAGTAAATTGTAGTCATTTTCTTTATGGTTTTATTCATAAAAGGACACAATTCCTTTGCCTCCGGTAGTTTTAAAAATATTTCCAAGCATCAGTCAAAATTTAGTCCTGGCATTAGTTAAGGTACCTGTTAAAGGAGGTTGTGACACCGAGCATGCTGTTGTTGACCTATCCTTCTAGAAATGCTAGTTGATTGGTTGTCATACTGACCCTCTTGTTTGCATATCTTGAGTAACTTTCCTGGAAAAAGTGTGCAACTTGTGACTATTACTTTTTTGATCTGGTGCAGACAGTGACCAAACAAAGACTTTATTGAGAGGGTTAGCATAAATACACTGGCATATTAAGAACAAGGTAAACTTGTCATGACATATTTTTGTCATGACAGGTTTACTTTGCATTTGAGACCTGGAGAAACAAGCTAAATACATATGTGAAATACACACACGGGAGCTTTTTTTTAACGTGACAAAGAATTTGTATTTCTGTGCGATCACGATCTGTATTTCTGTCCATTACCCAGCTCTGCCCCACAGGGGCTTTCTAACAGGGAAGGGGAATAGACCTTTCTCTGCTGCACTGTCACTTCCGCCTACATGCTCCCTCCTTGGGGAAGGGTTAGAACCTCTGCCAGCTTTGTATTGATGTCTGTGTCCTTGTTGGGGAAATCTCTATCTTCCTGTGTGGTCATCAGAATGGAAAGCGAGATGAAAACTCTCTGAAGCTTCCTTCACATGGGTGATGAAAGGGCAGTAAAAACCTGACATGAGGGCTGCACAGATTTGTGCAATGCAAAATCACCCTTGCCATAAAAAAACGGCAGTTAGGAGGCTGCAGTATCATCAACCACCCTCTCCGATGCGGGCAGGTAGGGCAGAAAAATCTGCCGTCTGTCTGAACCTAGCCTAAACACATAAATCAAAACATGACAAGTCATAACCTTTCCCCCACACTAACCCAAAAAAATATGCTTTGGCTGGAGTAGCGTTTTAAGTGTCCTATGTGTAGGACCGAAAGGTCCTCCTCTATGAAGACCGAGAGGTTTTGGCCATAGTTACTCTTATTTGGGAGTAATAGTTGAACTTGTAAATTGGAGCTGAGCCTCTGCAGGTAGTCATCTGCAAGTATGTGTGCTGTACATACATGCACATGATTGCAAAACTTTCCTCTTAGTTTCTTAGTTTGCCCTCCGTCAGCAATGCACGGTCCACATTCCTTGTTGCTGCTCCATCACCACTGCTGCTATGTTCTCCATCGCTCCTTCCAGACCAGCATCTTGTTTATTCACCCATGGAATGGCCACTGATGATGTAACTCCTGTGCATGAATGCTGAAGTAACATTGTCTTTGTCCCGGCACTGGTTTGAACACTTGGTATCTTGCAGATGCTTAGAGTATTCACAGCACTGAGCATGGGTTGCAGGCAGCGTGCATTTAAAAGAAAATAATTCTATGTTTCAAAGTTTTTAATGGTTTTCCATAAGATATAGCATGTTTTAATACCAGTTTTTAACAAATGTATCAAAAAACAGAAAATTCAATATTTCTCAAATCAACATTAAATCAACATTATTTCCCCGCATCCCCCAACCCTTCCATAGACCATCAAAGCTATCATCAAGGGAGAGAAAGGGGGAAAACCTGTTGTGTTATTAACATTCATCTTTGCCCCTGCCCTCATCCACCTCCAGGGGCTCATCCTTCCCTTCGGTCACTTCTAGCTTTGAGGGTGCGGGGCCTCTCAATATAGGTATAGCTACTTTCGCTATATAAGAACTCATGGAAAAACTTTTTACTCTTCAAAAAAAAGAAAATAATTCTAGAAGAAAGGTAAAGGTGTTTATTTTTTCAAAAGAGATGTAAAAAGTCTATTCTGTCAAAAATATTACCTATCAGCAGATTTTTTTTGGGGGGACGGACTTCAGTTTTGCTTTAATGAACTGTTGGCAGAGTAATGTTCTTCATTATAGTAGTTAAAAGGCCAATGATGATGTGAAAAGTAAGCAGAGCAATCAAGAATCCAATTTACTGTTCCAATATTGGTGAATATGTTTTCTAGGTGGTTGCTAAAGGTCATTCGCTGCCCTTTGCACATCACCATTACTCTTTTCACTACTTTATTTTAAAAACCCTTATTTATTTATTATGAATGGATGCTACTGCCTGCACTTGCTTCTGATGTAGTGGTCTTGTGTGCAACGTATGGAAGGGTGGCTTACACAGGTGTGATGTTTTTAACCCACTGGTGAACCGACCTGTGTTAACATATGCTGTGCCCTGCAGTTAATTCCATCCATCATAGAGATAAAAGGAGAATCTCAAATAGCCACTGATGGCTTTCAAAGCTCAAGGATCATCATGCCCGTGATATGGCACCAGTCAAGTAAACCTGTGCTTTGACACTGCAGGGAAAGAAAAAACCCAGAGAAAACTCTGAGGCCGCATTAACACTTGCAGCGCAAAATCACATGTTTTTGTGCACCATTTTATTAATGGCACCCCAAACAAGGCAAGTGAGAAAATGTACTGTGAAAAAAGCTTGCAGCTCAAACAGCTTCATGAGCTTCTTTGTCGCATTTGCCACACGGAATGTAGGCTACTGAAATGAATGGGCTGGCCTATGTAGACATGCGACAAACACACAAAAACACTGCACACTGGCCCGAAGTTTCTCAGGTTTGAACTTGTTCAGGGTTCCGGACTCAACCTATTTTGGCATCACTGGGTCAATCACCAAGCACCAGCATGGTCACATAGGATGAGTCACATGCTCCTTTATTGTGAGCATGTTTCTTCTTCCTGGTGTCTGAGCAGAGTGGAGGAGGAGGGAAGGAAAAGTGAATATAGGCTGCCAGGGAAGGGGGACGGGGGGGATTCACTGAAGAGATTTCATCACTTCCTATCTTGACAGGAAGTGAGTCAAAATCTCCCTAATAAGGACACCGATAACAATAAAAAGTTGTGTAACCCTCCTGCTATTCTTCGTAACAGATAATACTGTCTGGGCAGCTTTAATGATGGTGTCATGGGAGGCCCGTACCTGAGGTGAGACTGAAGTAGTGGAGCAGTCTCCCTTGCACCTCGGGTCGTTAAGTCTCTGGAGATGGAGACAGAGACTTGGTGGACACTGAGTGGCATGGGACCGTGCAAGCCTGAGTCCGAGATCTGAGCCGGGGTCAAGTCCAATCTGTCAATGGAAGTACACAAGGGTTAATCAGAAGAATGATCGATGTCCAAGCCGGGGTCAGTTCCAATCTGGCAGCAAAGTACAAAAGGGGCAAAGAAGAAGAATGGTCAAGATGCAAATCCGAGGTCAAATGGCAGGCAGCAAGCAAGAGTAGTTAGACAGGTTTCCAGGTCACAACAAGTTAAAACGAATCACATACTAGCACAGGAACAAGGGGAGACTGACGATAATCCAGCAATATAGGAGTGTCCAGACTGGGCTTATATAGGGAAGTGATGATAGAAATTTAGGTCATTTCCTGTGCGCCTCCTGGCCATTTTCCCGCCCTGCTGTATCAGGTCTTCTGCGCATGCGCGGGTTGGCGCGCTGACGTGTCGTTGGTGCATGCGCAGTTGGCGCGGATTTCTTCCGTTTCGTGCGGCAATGTGCCATTGGCGCATGCGCAGTTGACACTGGTCTCTTACAGGCGGTGATATAGAGGATTTTAGCAACTTGATCAAACTTCTAAATTTACTAGTAATTATTTTCTAATTATTTGCTAGACAGAGAGCACAAGTAAATCCCTACAGCAGTAGCATGTAGTTGTGGTCATGCACATATCCATAGGTTCAGTTAATTTATATTACATGCTACATGGGTGGCTTACACAATAGGGAACCATTTGTTCTATTTGTGTAATGACTGATCACAACAGTTAGCTATTAATCACTATTGATGTTAGAAGCATGATCGAGTTACTAAAAAACACCCACGAGCTCCTGCCCTATGAGAATGGATCTAATACAGAGGTCCTCTTTCTCTTTAAAGTTGAAAAATGGCACTATGTAGCGTTATATTACTATGTAAACATTATTATAAATTAAATTTTCTTTCATTTCTATTGATTTGTTGTTTTTTTTTCCATTGTCATTTTTTAAAAATAAATGTCACAATAATAATTTGCTAAATCTCATTTAGTGTGAGGGTAATGGACGTTAGCATAACTATTCATCTAATTTTATTGACTATACCCATGCCTCACTGTTCCCTGTGGGTATGAATTGGCTGTGTTCTGTGTAGGATTAATAGAGCATAAACCTTTAGAAAAGATGGTGTCCGCGGAGCATTGGTATTTTGTTTAACAGGATTGCGTTCTGCGGCTACGAAGATGGGACCTTTAGTTTTGAAATGGCATTAGTCCGTACTAAACTAATGTGCATAGATGCTTCCAGCTGCTCTTCACAAAATATGGCACTTGTCTGTGAAGAAGTGGAATAATTCATTACCCAGCATGCTGTTCTGCAGGGTTACCACTGCGTGACATGTGGAATTATGATAAATGAAATATGTCTGTAGCAAGAACGGTGCTTGCTTTTGCTTTGTTACTGCTTCTCGCTCGCAGACAATATTTTATTTTTATTGTTACACTCTTGCACAGGGAACTAGTGCTTTACTGGCTTCAGCTAAGCAGCTGAAGCATAGTGTTTTGTATACATTCTCTTTATTGAGAAAAAAATATCTATTTATTTTAGGGATGCACCGATAACGGTGTGATGTATCGAGTATGAGTACCGATATTTTTTCCCGGTACTCACCGATACTAAATACCGATACCGTATTGATTTGGTGCCCAGCTTCCTGATTAGCCAGACAGCTGTGTCCATGCTCCCTCGTCACCAGGTGACAAGGAAGCTTGGAGCCGGATTTTTGGCCGAACAGGAAGCCGTGGGTGCAGGGTAATGACTCGCTGCCTGGCTTCTTAATTGGCTAGCTTCCCGACCAATTCAGTTGTCAGGTGGTGAGTCATTCCTGATTGACCGGGAAGTCAGCTCCATGCTCCCTGGTAATGAAGGACTCGCCACCCGGCTTCCTGATACCACAAATTCCTTGCCCAAATACTCGGTATCGCCACTGATACTGATACTAGTATCGGTATCGGTGCATCCCTAATTTATTTACTCTGGTAAATAAGATATATTGCATGTGCATATTTACCACTTACACCCACTGGGTGTTGCTCTAGAGTAGGTCTCCTGCCAGTGGTATACTGTTATAGTGTAATGCACATGAAACATCTGGTGTAGTACAACCTCTACAAATGGAGACTTGACTTCTACCTCAAATTCGGAAAAAAACAAACACATGCATAGCGTTTATTTATTATTTATTAGGACTCAAGTGACCGCCCTAAATAACAATTCTGTCCCATTGCCACAGCTGTTTTCAAACTAAATTATGATGTTTGAAGCATTTCTTAATCCATCCAAAACAAAAAGTTTTGGCTAAGAAAACACTTTAAGGACAGGCTTGTGTGCTGCAGCAGCTGAATGGAGGAAAAGGCGTATCAGGGCTTGGAGGTGCACGAGTGCCAGAAGACTTCAATCAGATCAGCAGAAGAATAGTCAAGATGAGCCAGGTTGGTATCAGGAAATCAGGATCTAGAGCAGGGGTGCCCACAAGGTCGATCGCGATCTACCAGTCGATCGCGTAGCGATCACTGGTAGATCGCCATGTCCTCTCCTCCCGCCGCTTCTCTGGATCCCCCGCTGCTCTCCCCAGCGGGGATCCGAGAAGAAGTGAAGGAACCGGAGGCGGGGGAGGGCGGAGGACGGAGCCGCTGTCACTAACTAATGCAGAGCAGTGAGGAGAGAGAGAGACGCTCGGCCAGGATCTGACAGCCGGCGCCTGTATCTCCCCTCACTGCTCGTCCGTTCTGTCACAGCGGTGTGTCCCCAGTTATAAATGAATGAACAGGAGGTGATTTACATCACCTCCTGTTCATTCATTAGTTTCTCAATGGGGAGAAGCACTCTGTGCAGAGGCTCCTCCCCATTCAGAAACAGCTTGATAGTAAAATATTTTCTTAATGAATGGGAAGCCTCTGTGCTTTCCATTCATTTAGAATAGAGGCTGGAAATCTAG
The DNA here is from genome assembly GCF_000935625.1 of Nanorana parkeri. NCBI lineage: Eukaryota > Metazoa > Chordata > Amphibia > Anura > Dicroglossidae > Nanorana > Nanorana parkeri. Next base: position 205,938 of record NW_017306966.1, read on the forward strand.
AGTATACAGGGAAGCTGACAATCACTTGGATGTTACAGCCTAAATAGCATACAGTGAGGAAAATAATTATTTGATCCCCTGCAGATTTTGTACGTTTGCCCACTTACAGAGAAATGAAAGGTCTATAATTTTTATCATAGGTGTGTTTTATATGATAAAGACAGAATATCAACCAAAAATCCAGAAAAAAACAGGGGATACAAATGTTATAAATTGAGTTGCAGCTCAGCGAGTAAAAAAAGTATTTGATCCCCTACTAACCAACAATAATTCTGGCTTCCACAGCCTGGCTATGTGGCACACAGATTAGTCCTGTCAATTTAAGAAGGTGGTCCTTCGCTTCTACGACTCATTATGTTGTCGCATCACTTCTACGGGCCTCCCCCCACCCGACACCACCCGCCATGTTTCTTGGTCTCCAATGCACCTCCTATGGGCCCTTGACCGGGTTCTCTGGTATCAGGAGGAAGCTTGGGGGGAGATCAGCAAACCTCCGTTCACCGATCACCTCCCTGTGCTATGGGAACGAGAGCGATGCAGATTACATCACTTCCGGGCCTATAGCTGTCAATGCTGGGATCCTGAAACCCATCTGCACTTCAATAGCTTATTTCAAGTATAAAGGTGATACTAGGGGTCTTTTGATAAAAAAGGCCTCGGTCATGAAGGGGCTAAAGAGTGGATGTGTCTCCATGTCTTTGGAAAAGTGCTTTCCAGCTGGATATACTGTAGGCTAGACTTTTTCCAGGTTTAGCCCCTATATGAGTTGCTACGGAATCAGCTATAATTCTTCTTCTAAATAGTTAACGGACACTGTGCAGTCTGTGATACGGGCAGACTTATGGCAGTTGTAGTGCGGTTACAGGTGGAGATCGTGCTTTGAGGGGCTGCGAGCGCTACGATTTCCAGAAGGCTGTGTTCTGGTGCATAAGGTATGGACTGGGGGCGTTCAGGAGCGTGCTCTGCCTGGGGAGAGTCAGCTTACTGGACGAATCTATGATTTATTGCTCCCACTGGCACCGAAGAGCATGAGACTCTGTATGGAGATTGTAAGGCAGTGTCCTCACTCTAGAACAGACCCAGCTAAAGACCCTCACCCAGTATGCTGCATCAGCACCATACAGGCAATCGTTTTGGCTGGACACAGAGTGATCTATTACTGTGGAGACATAGGAGCCTGGATGAGCATCTGCATCCTACCGTGTTTCCCTGAAAATAAGACACTGTCTTATTTTCTTTTTTGCACGAAAAAAGACACTAGGTCTTATTTTCGGGGGATGTCTTACCTGGCTGGGGGAGGACTGGACGTCCCAGAAGGCGGCGTGCTGTTTCTGGTCCCAGTGTGATGTTATGCCGGTTCCATCGGGCGTGTGGGCGGGAGCTGCGGCCGGCGGGAGTGTGGGCGGGGTGGGAACTAGTTTCGGGGAAACACGGTATCATTGAGAGACCCGCAGAGTCCTAGGAATCCATGCCTGTCGGTGAGAGATCTACAGAGTGAACTTCAGCATCTTCATGTAACCAAAGATCATCTCCATAGTGCAACTGCTGTTACCAGGACCAAATTAGGTCGGCTTGAGAGGAAGGGAATGCCTGACTCTCGCTGACGAATGCTGCAATTGTGAGACTGACCCAGGAGACGGTTAGAGGCCTCTGGCCATTTGTGTTCATTTCTACAATTCCCTTCAGCAACGAGGTATGGGCCCCAACGATGGCTAGCCTAGAGTATTGCTACTGGCAGTAGTATAGAGAGTTGTGAAATATTTGGGACTGAGAAATTAGCAACCCGGTCTTTAAAGTCAGAGATAGAAATTTAAACAGCTCAGTACTGTATATTTCATGAATACTAAGGGGGTTATTAACTTAGCCGCCGAGTGAATAACCAAGCCGAAGTGAAGTGAGCCGAACTGCAGAAGGAGTTCGACTCAGCCGATCTTACATCTGGATTGGCTGAGATGAAGCTCCAGCAGCTCACTCGCTGCCGTTCGCCGCTATTCTCATCTATTCTCAGCTATTCTGCTCGGTACCTCTGAGGTGAACTATAAACAAGGGATTAAAAGGATCCTTATTTTTTAGTAATCTTTTATCTGGTGTGATTTTTTTTTTAGAACCTTGAAGTCATGGTACTTTTGGCACTGGTCTTATATATTGTATATAAGATTGTGTTTTCTAATCGCAGACTGTTACTGTTATTTTGTCTTCTTTTGCAGTGACAAGTAAACTGTCAGTAAATCAGTGTAAATATCACAACATCTGTCATAGAAATGTTGTTCTCTTCAGATTCCAATCATTTGTCAGGGATTTGGCCCTAGACTGTTTAGACTGTATGTTCTATCAAAGATACTAACAGGAAAAAATAAGTATTTCTAATGTAGTTTAAGAAAACATAAGTGAATTGCGTCTCTGCTCTAGACAGAACAAGTGTCTGTGGGATTAGGTGTTCATGGCATACAGTGCAATGTTTCTGTTAAGAGTATTGCTAAGGTGCATCACTGACTGCTAGTGTCTCTGTAGGAACCAGTGTAGATAGCTGCTGAACAAGGCCATTGGGTCTGGTTCTATGTACACATAACATGTTTGTTTTTTCATTATTTCCCAATGCTGTGGCCATTGAAATATAAACTGATTAGCCAGAAACCTCTTCCAGTGTTTGTAGACAGAAAAACATTGAAACCTGACTTGTGTACTGTACACATCTGTCATGGACCCATGTGCATTGGCATCTACAGGATACATCAAAGACAAGCATTGTCTGATTATTTTGAAACAGAGAGGATTAGGTGAAGTCTTTGAATATACATAAAGTAAATCTGAAGCCAAAACTTTTTTGTTTTTGGTAAAGAGTAAGGGAAGGTTATGATGCCTGTCGTCTTTTCTTTTTTTTGCCATCTGTGTCCTATTGGGGAGATTTCCATTTGTTTCCTGTTTGATAGCCACAACAGGAAGTGAGACAAAATCCCTCCAAGGCTAGGAAAATCCCTGGTGGTCAGTAGAGTCACCACAACTATTCCTTTTCTGGGATTTTCTTTTACTGTCAGTGATAATGGTCACCAAGACTAAAAACGAGGGCAACTCTACAAACTTAACCAAAAATCCCTCTGAACTCTATCCAAAAAAAGCTTTCGCTTTAGTTGCACTTTAACTATCTTCCTAAAGGTGAAAGACAGATTTTCAGCAGTGGACGAGACTATAAACAAGGGTATCTGAACCAGTTCAGACACCAGTTCAGATACCAGTGCCGATACTTGGCATTTTCACAAGAACTACCAGGGTAGCAGCGGTTGCAGCTGGGACCTGGCTCTGGCGCTCCACCACTGTCCTGAAATCATTAGTCTGTATTGTTTTAGAAAAACTGTCACACTAAACAAAAAGGTATCAGTAATTGGTATCTGTGAGTGCTTGTAAAAATGGTATAAGTGCCTCCCTAATATATATATATATAATGTAAGCCTATGTGAGAGCAATTAAAGTAAAGTAAAAAAAAAACAGTTTTTAAAATGAATATTAAATAAAATTAATGTAAGCATAATAATAAAAATCTTTTAAAGTCCCCCTCCCTCACAAGCATGTGCGTCTTCACGTAAACAAGCGTCGGGTGCGCCTACGTATAAAAACGACGATCGTGCTACACATGTTGGGTATTGCCCGGCATGCCGGAGTGAGAGCAATAATTCTAGGGCCAATATTTACGCGTATCTCTAAACTGATGACCTTTTAAAGCGTTGTCTATGGACTTTTTGGGGTACTGAAAGTTGTTGCAGTTTCACGAACGCACACAATTTTTACCTTAGCATGTTGGGTATCTATTTACTCGTTGTAACCTCATTTTTTATAATTTATTACAAAAAATTGGTATTTTATTGTGTTTTGGGGCATTTAAGTGCATTTATCATTCAATTTTGGGGTTTGATAAGGAGTTGCGCTAATATTGTGCAACATACAAATTTGCACCTGCCAGCATTTTATTATTTATATATAGATAGATATATATCTATCTATATATAAAGAGAGAGAGAGAGAGAGAGAGAGAGAGAGTATATAAAGCAAATCATAAATTAAAAAAGAGATGTACAAATACTAGGAGCCCCGAAGCCAATGCTCTTTAAAATGACATTTGCCTCCTAACTTTTGAGTTTTTCTCTAGTCTGGTAGCTGGAAAAGTATCTGTACATGTACTTGTACCACGTACAGTACTTGGTATCTGAACAATGCATGTTATATGCCTTTAAAATACTCAGACTCAGAGCTGTCACTCAAATGACACTCTATAGCACGGGTAGGCAAACTCTGGCCCTCCAGACGTGGTGCAATTACGAGTCCCATGAGGCATTGCAAAACTTTGGCAACCACAGCCATGATTCCCAGAGGCAGCTACATGATGGGATCTGTAGTTTCACCACAGCTGGTGGGGGGCGGAGTTTGCGTACCCTTGCTATTTAGTATTTCCCTCCACTCCTTCCATGGCAGCTACATTATGTATGGAGGTTAAGGGAGGCGAGGAGAAGATTGGCCAACACAGACAGTAATAAAACACTCCCAGAAGAGGAGACGGCTATGATATGCAAGGAGGGAGGGAGTTGTGCTAGGGAATTGACTATTCCTGGAGCAGTCACATTTTCTACCAAGTTAGAGATACATTGCAAGTGAATAAAGACAAAATATTTATGGAAAGGAAAAGGGCTGCAAGTAAACATTTGAAATGGTTGACTTTTCTGTGATTTTACCTGCATTTGTTTAAGGTGAATGACAGGGTATTTTTTTAAAACTTAACCTAAATTGAAAAAATTAATTGATACGTCCTTCAGTACATATTGCTGCCATTATAACATAGCAGTTAAACTCCTTAAAATACCTAGTTCCTTCCTGGAGTGGGGGCCACTGCTTCAATGTCACTTCTGCCAGGGAAATTGTCCACAGCAGCTTTATAAATGGGAGAAATTGTGAGAAACAACATTACGCCCTTCAAAAACAGCCCCTTAATCCTTCCCCAATGGCTGTTTACGTAAACAGAAGATAACACGTTAAATGTGGAATAATTCAGTTACTACTGAAATCTTCTTTACGTACATAAAGAGCTCAATAGCAGTTAAGGATGTCAATGATAACTAGAGGCCACCACCTAAAATTGGTGGAAAAAAAATTCCAGCACAAGGGGCGAAGGGGGTTCTTCACAGTAAGATCAGTTAGGGTCTGGAACTCACTGCCACAGACAGTGATTTCAGCAAAGAATGTGGAATTGTTCAAGAAACTTTTGGACGATTTCTTAAGGGACCGTAATATACAGGGGTACAGGTACTCCTAGAATGAGATCCTAATAGGTTGGACTTGATGGACTAATGTCTTTATTCAACCTCAAATACTATGTAACTATGTAACTATGTAATGATGTGGCCCTGGGCTATCCTTTTCTTAGAAACGTCTTCATTAGTCTAGTACAGTTTTGTCTGGGCTGACCATGACTTTAGAAAAGAGAAATATCTTTGCTAATTCAGTCCTGTGACTGTATTATTCAGCACTGTGTAAGGCAAAAGGAGCCACTGACTACTTGTATCTGTCAAGTGTTGTGTTCTGCTTCACTGTTCCTTAATAAGGTAATGGTTCCTTTACCCCTAGGGGAACTCCTGACAGGTTGAGCAGGTACCCCTGCTTTCTAAATTAAACCTTGTATAATATTTTAAAATGTAACTTCATAATGAATGCAATACATAATTTACCAAGCAAATTGGGAATCATTTTGTCTCTGATGTAAAAAACTAAATAAGAGCCCCAACTCAAAAACATTTCTCTTCTAGGTAAAGTGGGGCTTGAATCCCAGAACCTGAACTTTGGTCTCATTTGCATCAATTGCAAAAGTGAAATATAAATGGCAAAAACTTTCTCAGATTCTGTTCAGCCATTCTTGTTCTGTTATTCCTGCCTGACAGCACAGCTAGGTTGGTGACCACCCCCCCTCATAACCCACCACCAGCACCACTACCTTTTTCTCTGCTGTATTTAAAGCATAAGCATTTATGATTTACATTATCAATAAATACCACCTTTAGGTCTAGTAGGAATTTTTTTTTTGGGGGGGGGACGCCATGCCAAAAAATTAAATAAAAATGCATGAGGTTCCCCCAAAAATCCCTTACCAGACTGAAGCAGCAGCCTGGCAGAGCAGGAAAGGGAGAGTAATCATCGCACACCCCCACTTCACCATACCAGGCCACATGCCTCAACATGGGGAGGGTACTTAGCTAGGTGGGACCACTGGCAAAGCACATTGTCCCAATGTTGATGAGAACAAGGGCCTCTTCCCCACAACCCTGGCCTGGTAGTTGTTTGGGTCTGCAGGCAGGGGGGGGCTTATCTGAATCACAATTTGCTCTGCCCCTTTGTTTACATTCCAGAGTGGAGCTGTTACTTGCGGGATTTAACCATGATGTGAACCACGACCCTCAGTGCTGCAAGGCAGAATTGCTAACCACTACACCACTGCTACTCGCCCGCACGGGTGAATCATCCTCCCTATGTTGAGGACATGTGGCCTGTTATTGAGGCTGCCAGGCCGCTGTGCGGATCAAGGGTCTGGTAAAAGATTTTGGACCTGCATGGGGTCCCCCCTAAAATTCCTGCCAGACCTAAAGGGTTTGGTATGAATTGGGGGGGGGGGGGAGGGGGAGAACACAGGCTGTTTATTGTTTTCTTTTTCACTTTAACAACACAGTTCATTATGAATAAAATTTGCACGCATCGAATATTTAGTTATCAAAAAATCTAAATTTGTTGGAATTCGTTATTGTTGCGGTTCAGGATTTCAAATGCATCGGAATGTCCAAATTTAAAGACATTTGTCCGAATTTCAATTTGGAATGAAATTAACCTTAAATGTCTAATGCCCAGGGTCACTAAACCCATCAGACTAAGGGGATGCTGTAAAAGCAGCGTTTTATGGTCCCACCCCCTGTGGGGTTAATAGCACAGCCCCCATTTTTCGCAGTACATTGATGGGGCAAGCGGTGCTGATGTTATGGCTTTCTACAAAATTCTGCCCACCACCGGCAGAAGATCAGAATAAGAGAAAAGAACCCTGCATGTCACGTTATATCCCTTGAAGACACTGGGAAAAGGGGGAGTGAGGGCACTGGGGTCAGATGGCTGAACTGGGAGCTGGGTTTATGGTTTCCAATTCTAATTAAAAAAAAACTCAATCTCTAGTATTTTCAGGTCAAAATTATGATTTAGCAAACTTTTTTTTTGGGTTTGGTGACCTGACAGCAAAGCTAAAGAAAATGGCCATCCATTCCTTACTGGCTGATGCAAGGCTCCAACTCGCAATGGGGAATTTGCGTTTTAACTTTGCTCAGTGAAAGACTTACACTGTAAATATTTCATGTTAAACTTCATGAAAAATTAACGGATTCAAAGTATTTTCCTTCATTTTCCTTTGTGTAATTAAGCTTCGGAATAACAAGGGACCAACTGGGAACCAGCATTCTCTAGGAAATTTTAAGTGGCTTCCTAATACCATTATCGCTGAATGGAATTGAGTAGATGTAAAAGCAAAGCCTTATATTTAGAAATAATCCTAGAATGTTTAAACATATTGTGAAACTGATCGTTTTTATGTATTTATCTTAAATGAATTGTATCAAATGTATATTTTCAAAGCTTTTCCAAAGCCAAACTATGGCCCTTTCCATTTTTTTTAATGTATGTGCATCAGCTTAAAGTGAAATTTTGGTCTTTTCAATTTTTGTTTATGTTAAGCATGTAAAATAGATCAGCTTGAGGTAACAAATGTCATCAGTATGCAATTATTTTTTTTCTGTTAATATTGGTATAATTTGTATTTTAATATGTACATGGTGGCAGTCATATTTGCTTAATGCATACTCAGGCTCTTTTGCTTGCTTTGCATTGCTACACCAGCATTGTGTTTTAATGCTTCTTTTTACAATGGAAGTCTGTGGCATTGATTAACTGGTTAGAGACTGATAATTTTTGCCCTCATTCCCCTTGCTCTATCCATGGTCCTATACCAGGAGCTGCAGCCTGTGCTCTACTGGGTCAGAAGAGCCTCAAAATACTCACTTTAAATTATAAATGGGTCTCACACAATTGGCAAATTATAACACTAACATTAGTCTTCCATGCTTTAGAGGGAAAAGAAAATGTAAACTAATTCACTGCACAAACTTGAATAGACTTGTAAGCCAGCAAGAAATGTGTTTAGTTTCGTTTCGGATGTTTCAATATTATGTTTTTCGGGATTTAAGGCTGAAAGTCAATTTCATTTTGGCATCTGGATTCGATGGAATCCGAGTTTTCTTTAATTTCAGATGAGTTAAATGATAATTATGGGGGGCGTGTCCTGCTCATGGCGGCGTAAGCAGCAACCTCAGTGAGCTCCGTGGGTTTCATCACTTCTATACTATACTTATACCGACTTATACCCCTCCAGTTTGGACCTCAAACGATGTCCAAACGCAGTAAAGAGGACAAGCCAGCTTCACAACAAAATACCCCCTCGATGCAAGAATTTTTCACCTCCACACGTACCAGGCCCCGCGGCCGGGACCAATCCATCATGGCCTCCGAGCCCCGTCTCCTACGCACGCCAAGAGGCAATGCCCGTTCTCGATCCCCTACTCCCCGGGAACCCCGCTCTGGGACACACTCACCTCGGGCATACGACTAAGACTCCACTGACGCTGACTCGTACCCGTCCCACAAGCAGCTAGCCGACATCCCGCAGGAGTTCCGGGCCTTGTTGAACTACTTACCCACCAAAGAAGATTTTCGCAGCAATGGTCACCAGAGGGGAGACGGCCTTACAGCGAGACTTGAGCAAGATGCGTCAGGAGATCCAGGCGGTTTCGACCGAAGTGTCCGCCGTGTCCACCACGTGCGCGGCTCTAGAAACCGGGGTCCAGGCCTTAGAACAGGCGCACCCGGTGACCTCACCGCATATTGTGGCCCTCCAACTACGCATGGAAGACCTCGAAGACCGTAAACCGACGCCAGAACGTAAGAGTTCGAGGCCTACCGGAGGCAACAAACCCTGCAGATCTCCGCTCCACGATGCAAGCGATATTTGGCACACTACTCCCCAATACAGCCCCTGACTCCATCCTACTGGACAGGGTGCACCGCACCCTAGGCCCACCGTCCACAGACACATCCCGCCCAAGAGATGCTGTTTGCCGGCTTCAAGTCTATTCCATGAAGGAAGACATCCTGCGTCAGGCATGGCTGAAAAAACCGGTCGAGTTCGATGGAGCGGCCCTACAAGTCCTGCCGGACCTCTCACGCAATACCTTACGACGCCAGGCCTTGCTGCTCCCCCTCCTTTCGTTGATCCTCCAGGCCGGAGCCTCCTACAGATGGGGATATCCGATCCGTTTACATGTCCGCAAGGGTGGAGATTTGTTCACGGTCCGATCTCCGGCAGACGTCCCCAGGCTATGTGAGTTACTACAGATGCCCCCAATTCAAATACCGGACTGGTATTTGAAACCCCGCCGGGCCCGGCGGCCTACCCGACCATCGCCCAATGCACCTACTGACCAGCGAGAGGCCATCCTCCCAGCTCCGCAGAACTGTGAACCGGATCGCCAACCGCGGCCCCTTCTCCCTCCCCGTCAGGCCCATCTACCTGCGCAGATGATCGTCCAGGCCGCCAGGAGGTCCGAGACATTAGGCTGAGGCCTGAACTTATTGTTGGACCGTCTCCATCACCTCCTGTTTACCAGTCCGCATCCATAGGCCCCGGAGGGCCCTTACTAGTATCCTTCCGCAAACGACCCTGACGGACTTGTTCCGGCTCCCGGCGGTGCTCCGCTAGCCTGCTTACCCCATAGCATGGCTGCGGATGGCTGGGTCCAGACCCCTGTTATGTTCTCAAGTTGGGCCAGGTTCGTATGCTTCCACGAGAGACTGGGGCTCCGGCGTTCAGGGTGGCCCATGAACCAACTGCTCAACCCCTATGTTTATATATGAGCCAGTAGTTGATTTCCTATCCAGTTATTATTATGTCAAGTATCTTTCCTCAGGCAATATGGGGGTTGGGTTGGTGTCCACCCCTCCACCATCACCAGAGGCCTTAAGCTGAAGGGCAAGTGTCTGGGACGGGGGCTGGACAGAGGGGGACCTGGGGAACCCCCCCTCCCCGGGATTCGGGTATTCCACCCTGCTGGTATCCGGGGAACCCAGGGGAATCCCGGGAGGGACTTCCAAACACCGCTCACCCCCATAACTGGCAGTCCGCGACCCCTCTTCCTGCCCACCGTTACTGACAAGCCCTCCTTAGTTGGGAAAGTTCTCTCCTGTAAGCTGTTCTTCTTTGGTTTTATCACAACCTCAAAGATGGACCCGCGGAGCTCTGATCCGCCTGTTCAGACTCGTTTCCCCCACTAGTTAGTCCCTGCAGAGCTGAAAGTGCCACAGGGACTGTGAACCTCGGTTCACCAGTTAGTTCCCGAGACACAAGTGGTCTATTGTTAATTTCCTTTATTTCTATTTGTTTTGTTCTGTTGTCTTATCTTTGCCTTCTTTTTGTGTGCTCCCTACCACCCCTGTCTTAGTGTCTCTTTCCTAGTGTACTTCAACCCCACCTTCCTATCCCCCTCCCTTGATCTCTCAGCATGTCTTCCATCAGGATCATGTCTCTCAATGTCAGAGGCCTCAACGTCACGGAGAAGCGGAGGATGGTGCTCGCGGACCTCCACAGTCAAAAAACACAGGTGGGCTTCCTCCAGGAGACCCACTTTGCTGAGGGTCGGGCCCCCTCTCTTCGGGATCGCCACTTCCCGGTAACGTACCATAGTTACTCCCCAGACAAAAAATTGAGGGGAGTCAGTATAGTGATCCAGCGTTCACTGCCATGGCAGCTAACTGAAATGCCTGCGGGGGAGGAGGGTCGCCTCCTGATGGTAAAGGGCAGGGTGGGCAGTCACACAGTGACCCTAGTGAATGTATATGCCCCCAACCAAGGCCAGGTGACTTTTCTGGAGCGGGTTCTGTTGAGGGTGGATGACTTCCGGGAGGGTATACTCGTGATAGGGGGAGACTTCAATCTACACTTAGATCATCTAGCTGACTCTACTAACCAGTCCTCTCACCTGCCATTTGCGGCGCTGAGACGCCTTAAAAAATGCCTCCATGCCCATCAGCTATCCGACATTTGGCGCATTCATTACCCCGACACTAGGGATTACTCCTTTCACTCGACCGTTCACTAAACCTACACCCGTATCGACTTCTATCTGGTACACCACAGTAACATATCTAGGATCTCCCACACAGGGATAGGTAACATCACTTACTCGGACCATGCTCCTATCTTCCTCTCGCTAGAGTTAGACCCCCAGACACCTCGAAGCTGGAACTGGAGGCTCAACGAATCACTCATACAAGACCCCGAGCTATCCCATGTCATTGAAAACGACCTCCGCTCCTACTTTACATTGAACTCCACACCGGACTGTTCGCCCTACACCATATGGGAAGCTCATTAAGCTTACATACAGGGCACCCTTATTAAATTAGGGGCCCGCCGCAAGAAACAATGGTTGGGGCAGCAACAATCGCTTCTCACACAAATCCACACTTGTGTGAGCTTAGTCACAAACACTGTCAGGACCCCGCCCTACTGACTCAGCTCCATTCCCTGCGTGATTCCCTATGTTCCCTTTACATGGATAGAGCGAAGGCGACACTAACCAAGTGCCGTCACCACTTCTACGACTACGGCAACCAATGCAGCCGTTCTCTGGCGCAGGCTCTTAGACAACAACGTTCCCGTACATACGTCCCAGCCATAAAGTCCACCTCTGGAAGGCTATGTCACCTAACAGACGATATAGTCACGGCCTTCCGGGACTACTACTCTAACCTCTATAATATCCCCGGCCCCCGGGACGCCCAGGCTCTGACTAAGCGACAACACAAGCGACGGGCATACTTGGAGGCATCTACCATGCCCACCCTGTCCCCCGCAATACGCGAATCCCTGGAGTCACCTATTTCCTCAATAGAACTGGAGGAGTCCATCAAACGCACCAGCACTGGTAAGGCCCCGGGGCCTGATGGCTTCACCCTCTCCTATTTTAAAACCTTCTCAGACTTACAGACTACCCCCTTGTTGGTGGCATGGAATTCAATTCGAGAGGGTGAACCCATGCCCAAGGAAGCGCTATCGGCCAACATTGTAGTGATCCCCAAGCCAGACAAGGACCCCACGGTCTGTCCCAGCTACCGGCCGATATCTTTGATGAACGTAGACACCAAGTTATTGGCCAAGGTCCTATCCATGAGGCTGCTTTCCCATGTGCCCTCCTTGGTCCACACAGACCAGGCTGGGTTCTTTCCCTCCAGAGAAGCCAGGGACAACACCACCCGAGTCATTAATGTTATACACTCAGCCCTGTCGAAGGCTATCCCGAGCCTAATTTTGTCCACGGACGCAGAGAAGGCCTTCGACAGGGTTGACTGGTCCTTTCTCCGACTCACCATGGAACATGTTGGGCTGGGCCCGGGCATGCTCGCGTGTGTGTTGGCCTTGTACTCCCATCCATCCGACGGCCAGAGTTTGCGTGAACGGAATATTGTCGACTCCATTCCCAATTTCAAACGGAACCAGGCAGGGATGCCCACTTTCACCCCTCATTTTTATCCTGACCCTCGAACCCCTACACCGGACCATCAGAGCCAACTCAAACATTCAGGGCATGCGGACGGGGAAGACCATGCACAAGGTAGCAGCATTCGCTGACGACCTACTATTTTTCTTAACGACCCCAGACACAACCATACCCAACTTACTTGCGGCTCTGCAACAATATGGGGAGCTCTCCAACTACCATATTAACACCCAGAAGTCGGCAGCCCTAAACCTTACGATCTCACCCCCCATGCTGTCACGACTCTCGCAAAACTTTCCCTACCAGTGGTCCTCCACATCGATTAAATACTTAGGGGTTCTCATACCTCGGAACCTGGCAGACGTGTATAGCCTAAATTTCCCCCCATTACTGCAAAAAGTTAAGGCAGACCTCCAGGGATGGTCCCGATCCACATTCTCCTGGACAGGGCGCTGTAACATAATTAAGCAAAATATCCTCCAACGCCTCCTATACCCCTTCCAGGCCCTCCCAATACAGATCCCACGCACGTTCTTCCGCTCACTGCAAAAAATGGTTTCTGACTTCATCTGGGCCGGTAAAATCCCCAGACTGAGACTACCGATCCTGCGACGCCCTAAGGCGGCGGGAGGGCTAGCTCTACCTGACTTCCACCTCTACTACATAGCATCTCACTTATCCCGAGTGATCGACTGGTGCCGCCATGGGGACGTCAAGCCATGGATTAAGCTTGAACAATCTACAACCGACATTCCTCTACCAGTCTTGCCAAGGTGCCACGGGCCGGTTCCTAGGTCTGTCAGATCCCACCCGACGGTGGGATCCACATGGCAGGTGACAAGTCGGGCATTTACTAAGTTGGAATTGTCTGTACAGCCCTCGCCCATGCAACCTATCATAGGTCACCCCGGATTCCCCCCAGGTTTGGAAGATGGCTTATTCCACCGTCTCCTGGACAGGGTCAAATTCAGGGTCTTACATTTTTTAAACGGCCCATCTTGGCAGACGCTCGGTGCCCATTCCACAGATCCTGACCTTCGGAACTTGGGAACATGGAGATGCTTACAACTCACTCACTTCCTGACATCCCTCCCGACTCCCTCAACCTACTCGCGGAACCTCTCCACCCTCGAACAAACTTGTGCAGACACGACCAATAGCGAAAACATTATCTCTTTGTTACCAGATAGCTCTCAACATCGACCTAGACCCCCGACTGTACTTTATAGACCAATGGGAGCGGGAAATGGAGACCCACTTCTCACAGATTGAAAGCGACAGATTGTTGCGATACTCCCTGAAGTCATCCATCTGCAACAAATATCAGGAGCTGGGCTACAAAATCCTCACGCGCTGGTACAGAACCCCCCATAAACTCCATCAGATGCTCCACGATATACCAGACACATGCTGGCGATGCGGCTCATCCCCCGCAGACATGCTCCACATCTTTTGGTCATGCCCCCTTGTGAGCCCTTTTTGGACCCAGGTCCGAGAGATTGCCCAAAAATTCACAGACCACGCCGTCCCAATGGATCCAGCCTTCTTCCTTCTCCATCATAACCAATTCTCACCTAAGAGTTACTCTAGATCGGTTCTTATCCACTTACTGAACGCTGCGCGAGCTTGCATCCCATTACTCTGGAAACAGGCAACCCCGCCCTCGGTCAAGCTTTGGTTCTCCAAAATAAACAACATCAGACTCATGGAGGACCTGACCAGTTCCATCCGAGGCACGTCCTCCAGATTCTCAGCCTCCTGGTATTACTGGATAGAATACACCTCTTCCTCGGAATAGCGCACGATTATGGATTCCTAACTTATGGCGATGACAAGCAGCGATCAACCCATCCCTTTACATTTCAGCCCCCTTACCCCTTCCCCCTCTCTTGTCTTGTCTTGTGTTTTCCACCCCCTGTTTATACCACCCTCCTCCTTTCCTCTCCCGTAAACATGGTAACACCAGCAACACCCCATGACTGCACCCCTCACACTTAGGCTGGGGAAGGCTATTATGTTCGGAGGGACCCGACCCCTACTCCATGCCGCTATCGCTGGCCTTTCCTCAAAGGCGGGGCGGCAGAGACTCAATTTTCCCCAGGATTACAGTCATATCCCCCTATAATGAACCCGCTTTTTAGTTTATCTTGTAACACATACTAACTGGGAAACGGTCCTGACGTACTACTATACCCCTGGGTTTCCGTGAGAGGGTGTCCTCCCTTCAGATGCGTTCCAATGACGCCAATAGGGATTTTACACGTTTCTCTGTACCATGTATGCTACTTTCTTGCTGATGTTTTAATGTACGTATTCCTTATATGCCCGGACCTGCGAGTCCACACAGGCACAGTTTCCGTTTTTTTATATATCACAAATAATCTGTTAACTTGAAATAAATAAAGAATTTATTAAAAAAATGATAATTATGAACGGAAATTAATTGCAGAAAAGTTACATTAAATGTTTTTTTAAAAATTTTGACAGTTCATATGAACAATAGAAAAAAAAAAAAGCATGTGGTTCCCCTGCCAATTCATACCAGACCCTTTAAGTCTGGTAGATATGTCAGGGGGAACCCCTGATGTAAAAAAAAAAAGACAACACATGGTTTCCCCTAAAATCCCATAGCAGACCCTTAATCCGGGCAGGGACCCCTGGAAAAGGACCTTGTCCCCATGCCGATGAGGACGCAACCCTTCCCCGCAACCCTGGCCCGGTAGTTATGGGGGTCTGTGGGCAGGAGGGCTCATCTGCATCTGGTTACCCCCTTTCATAAAAGGGGGTCCCTTGTGAATGAGTAAGAGGTAGTTGTTCCCCATTCAGGGCACATGTGGCCCATTCAGGGCATACAAGGGCATGTAGCCTGGTATGGTGTAGGGGGGGGGGGATACTTGCTCGTCCCCACCTTTTCTGTCCAGCCAGGCTGCTGCCCAGATTAAGGGTCTAGTATGGGATTTTAGGGGGGACCCCACATTTTTGGCATCGGGGTCCGGGTCCCCCTTAAGATTCTTAAAAGGCATAAAGGGTCTGGTATGAATTATCGGAGGAACCCCATGCTGTTTTTTCCCATGTTATTATTTCTGTGGACTGTTTAACACATTTGTGTATTCTGTCAAATTCTTTGTTTACATTCGGGATCAGGATGTCAGCAAAGAAGCAGAAGCTGTTACAGAATAAGACACAACTCTCAGCTTCATTCTTTCTTTACATTTTGTAACAATATTCTGTTACTTTGTTGACATAAGAGCAGAGAAGCCGGAGAGCTATAAATGACACATAGCTCTCCCGCTTCTTTGTGTTGTTCCGAATATGTATGTATTTATGTATCCAAATTTCATTATCAAACATTCAGATATGTTCGGATTAGTTATTTCTGTCATTCGGAAATTCAGATGCATCTGAATGTCTGAATTTACAGAAATTTGAAACAAAATGAATCACACATGTCTAAACTGGAATATGGAAGCTCATGTCACCCATGATATACATACTGTTCGATCTGATATCTTGATGGACCCTGAGAAAATGTACATCCCTTTTGATCTAGAGGGCGGCCCTGAAATCAAATAGCTAGATTTGAAAATAAATCTACCAGAAACCAACAGATTGGCTGATGCAAAGAACAAAGGGACACATACTTCTATTCTCCTATTTACAGAAGTGGTGAATATAGGAATGTGTGTGCTCTGGGCAATGAGAATGTCAATGTGTGTACCATTCTTTCACATGGACCCAGTGGTATTTTAGTAGATTATAAAAACATATTTTAGTTTGGCCTATTGAGCTAATCCATCAAATATGCTGCCAGACAAGAACTCTAACAATGCAACGTCATAACTACAGTATATACACTGGTGGCTGGCAAACTGCCAAGCAGTCTAGTTCATGATCAGAAGCATGTACCCAGAAATTGAGTTGTTTCTGTTGTGCTGTTCTGTTGACACATTGACATAGTTGAGTACTATGGACACTTCATAACTCCCTCCCCTGAATTCCAAGGCTCCTTTAGGTTAATCCTGTCATTGTTGTGTGATCGTGGACAATACGTATCAAACAATTCCTGGTGTCTTCCTTCCTCCTGCAATTCCTTACTGCCAGAATGTGTATCTGTTTCCTGAGCTGAATCCTTAGAGGGTTTGTTGTAAGCCTAGTAATAAAATCGGATGTGTTATTATCTAGACACACTGGTAGTATATATGGGGTTTTTAGTCATACATTTATCCTCTCTTAGGGATAAGCTACATGGGTGATTTTCATATCTTATTACTAAGAGATTTAAAAGAGGAACTCTAGGATTTTCAAAAGTCAACCCTTGCAGTGGGGCTACCACGCAGGGGGTTGACTTTTGCTCTGGTAGTATGAGGTACGAATAGTACACCGGCACCAGCGGAGGGGAAGAAGCATTCGCCCAAAGGCAAGTATGGCAAGGGGGGTGGGAGGGGGCAAGATTGGAGGGGGTAGTTTCCCAAATTCACATGGAGAAGTGGAATTACCCTTTAACTGCTTGGTCTGGTCTAGGTTTGCAAGTAAAGAAAGTATACTTACCTGATCCTCAATCCTGCCTGGCTGCTAGACTGGCCCCCAGGGACTCTTCTCCCCCAAGCTTTGGACAGTCTAAGGACCTGTGATGCCATCATGTCTAATAGTTCTATTAGATGTGAAGAGACCAAGGGGAATACAACAGCCGGAGAGGAGGGGAAGAGAGGTGAGTGCTCACTGCCAAAGGTCCGAGGATTGAGTGAGTATATCTTTTTTATCCCCGTACAAAATTGAACAATTCAGTAGCCCCACTGCAAGGGGTAAAGTGACACTATACTGAGAAGTTAAATCTTAAAAATGCATTCAAGTACCCTAAACATTAATACAATTTTATTTCGTATCTTATTTGTACATTACTCATCTGTAGATCCTCAATTCATCACTGAATGGGTGCTGACACTGTCCTCCCTTCTAGAGGGTAGCTACATTTGTTCCCCATGGTTCCTGTGCGTGTTTTAAAGTAGCCACTTTGCCAAGTTCACTCCCATGATGGAGAACAATCTCATGTTTTGTTTAGTAATTTGTATTGAGATGGTACTCCATCATGGGAGTGAGTTTGGAGCGATTGCTACTTTACAACACACACAAGGACCATAATAATAATAATATGTTGCATTTTTGTTAATAGTTAGGGTACTTGAATGGATTTTAAAGACTTAACTCCTGAGTTTAGTGTCACTTTAACGTTTGAAAACCTTGGAGTTCTACTTTAACCACTTGCTAGAGCTACACAGGAGATTTTTATTTGCTGAGTCCAGTGACTAAAATTGTAACAATTAATCACTGGGAATAGCAATATGATTGTTAAATGGTTGGAACAAACTGCTCGCTATTAAATAAGCTACAGGGATAAGTTGAGTTATTTTGCCAAATTGATTTAAGTTTGAAATGACCTAATGTTGTTTTTGTCAAAATTTTAAAAATAGCCTTCAATTTTTCTATACTTTGTTGAAATTTGTTTGAAAAAGTAAAATACATGATAATAATAATAATAATAATGAAATATGATTACCATTTCAGTGCTGACATAGTGATGACAAGACTTTGTTGAACAAGCTTACCTTTTGTGTTATGGTTAGGCTTCCTCTTTCCTCAATGTCTAATGTCATGTTCCAGATAACCTCAATTGTGCAAAAGAACATGCCTAAGAACTTTGAATTTAAGTTCCCTAGCCCTCAGGAGCCATTTAAAGCTACATACACCCTTAAAATGCTTTTTAAGTTAGCCTTCACTTTTGACTCCAATTTTACTAGACTTGCATTTGACTAAAATGTAAAAAAAACCTCATCCCTAATAAGCTACACTTGTAGCATGGAGTAATATCTTGTAGCAATTAATTGCGTATGATTGCAGCATTTCTTTTTTTTAATGATATTACATGATATTTGTGTAGCCTACTTGACTAATCCACAGTTAGCCGTTTGTTCCATCCTGTTAGCAATAAAGTGCTACTCCTATGGATGAACCCCTTGTGATTTTAGCAGCGGTCAAGAAGCCTGGCTGCAAAACAATAATCTAAAGTGTAAGGCACATTGATTAGCA
Source organism: Nanorana parkeri (assembly GCF_000935625.1). Lineage (NCBI taxonomy): Eukaryota > Metazoa > Chordata > Amphibia > Anura > Dicroglossidae > Nanorana > Nanorana parkeri. The sequence goes on from NW_017306966.1 coordinate 224,642, forward strand.
GTAAAAATTGCTCGAGATGAAACACAAGTTTGCCTTCACTTCCACTTTAAATAACTGCTGAATATTACGATCATATCTGCATGCTATATGTTTTGACTTTCAGCCACATGCTCCACTATTAAAGTGACATTAAACCCTCAGATTTTTTAACATAAAACAATACTGTAATGTGTGCCTTACTGTAATCCATGGTTGTTTCCCTTCTCGTTGCTGCTCTTCCTTTTAAATCTGTATCTGTTCTCATGCTCTGCAGAACTTCTGTTTTGCAGCAGACTGCCTTGTCTCAGGAATGGATACACAGTGTCTGTGTATTAGTTTCTATAGGCTTGTAACCTGAGCCAGCACTACAGGAAGAGGCCCTGAGCTGAAAAGGGAAGTTCTCCCCAAGCATGAGAAGACATGAGGATTTAAAAGGAAGAGCAGCAAAGAGAAGGGAAACAACCATGGATTACATTAAGGCACACATTACAGTATTGGTTTATGTTAAAAAACCTGTGGGTTTAATGTCACTTTAAGCTATTAATATTGACATAATACATTTAACTGGAAATAAATTCTGTATGGGGCAGCAAAATAGGTTACGTTGTGTAATGTTTGGGTATAAGTCTTTGGTTTGGATTCCTCAGTTCATGGAATGGAAAATAGTAGTGCACTGGGAATTTGGATGAATCTGCAGTTAGTCTGGAGGTCATCCCCAAGGCACCGTGTTGTGGTTGGGGGCCTAATATATACTTAGAGTTTCTGCAGAGATGAATTCTGCTATATTATTAGTTCTTTCAAAGACCTACAACCTTTATCTGTTTTATGTTATTTAAAGTATTGCATTTTGTATTCTTAAATTGGTTTAAAAAAAAGGCTGCTATGGCCATTTAACTCAATTTAATGGTATGATCTAGCTATTTAGAGGATAAGTTCATGGGGAAGGTTTGGTTGGCCCAGCAGTTTACTGAGAGGTGGCTGGGGACATCTCTTCTGACTTAATTATGTTGGTACATTACTTTTTTTTATATCTTTGCTTTGTGTATGCCGTTGTTATAAAACCAGCTGCATTGTTTTGTTCTTGTGTCTTTTTTTGATACAAGCCTCAGTATCGCCCCCCATAACCTCTCTAACAAAACATCGTTTTTTATAAGACGTCTGCCTTACTTATCTGAAGTACAATCCTGGGAGAGTTGTATGCTTATACAACAACTTCAATGCATAGGAAATAGCTGATCCGATCTCCCATTCTTCTTCTTCCTCTTTATTGGAGCATGGTAACTGATTTATTCCTCATATATAAAAGGGCAGATGATCCTTAAATTCCAACTTAGTTTTCATAAAAGTGCAATTACTTACATTTACAGGTACAGTATATACGTAAAAATTGAGGTGAAGGTGAATCTCACCCATACAAAGTTTACTTTTGTCTTGAAATCATGCTAAATTATGTATTTTGGCAGCTGGCTACACATCTAAATATCTAGCTGGCAGACCTGTTCTAACTTCCCATTTTAAACCGATTTATACAAACGTGTAGGCTCTTTTCACTGATATTTTTGACACCACTGATGGCATAAACAAAAATTAACCCATGCAATGATTGTATACATGTGCCAACGTATTTATCATGCAACAGGATTAACTTTTCTGCTCAACTGATATTCTACCAGCTAATGATTTGGCAGGGAAGACTAAAGGGGTTTTTAAATGCGCATAAATATTTAAAACTGAACTCTAGCCAAAAATTATTTGTGACTTGTGCACTGTAAAAATAAACACACACTAATGAAGTGGGTGCCATGTGTCTAGGCTGCAGCGATATGTACAACTCTGATTTAGGCTCACCCCGTACAGTGCAGTCAGAGCCAAACGATCATTGCTGAGAGTTCTGGTACTCCGGCTCCTCTATTCAGAAAATATCTTGCACTCTTTTCAATGCACTCTGTGATTGATGTAGAGGAAACTGTGATGTTCATCAGCCCCTCCATCAATCACTCTGTGATTGGAGGGTGAGCACACATGTTTGTGGATTGATGACCAATCAGGAAGCCCGGCGGCGGGTCCTGAGGTGCCATCCGGCTTTCTGATTGGTTAGAAAGCCAGGCTGCCTAGCAACAAGTAGGGTTGCCACCTTTTCTTCAAGCCAAACACGAACACTGTAGCGCCTCGTGGCAATTTTTTTGTACAGTATACACTATGCATATATTTTGTAAATAATTTGCATTGGAGTTAATCACAACTTGCCAGTGTGCCACAGGTCCCCAGATATGCATTCTGTACATAAATGATGCCTCCACAAGATGCAAGTGTACAAAGCAGTACCCATATACCTTGCCGCACTACTTACCAGATATCCCAAAATTAACGGGTGCTCGTAATCACTGCGGATGGCGCTGCTCACAACAGAACAACAATACAGATGTCACCAGCTCACCAGCACCAAGATCCCATGTTAGTGCAAATCCATTTTATTGATGGTTGTCATTCAAATGACCAGCGCTTTTGGGGCCGCGCAGGGTCCCCTTCATCATGCTCGGAAATTACATTCTATTATGTCCATATAAAAGTTGTGGTACTTTTATGTAATGCTATTTCTGAGCAGATGGATTTGCAGTAACATGGAATCTTGGTGCTGGTGTCATCTGTTTTGGAGTTCAGATATGCACATAAAAGATGCTCCCACAAAAGATGTCACAGGTTACTTGTGGCATTTTTTATGGGGGCATGTTTTATGTTCTATACTATATTTCTTTTCAAATTATATTTAATACAGTATAATATATATACGGTTACCTGTTAGTAGAGGAGACTGGAGAGTGAGACTGGGGCGGTGCCGGCTATTTTGTCCCAGACGACAGCGCATGGTGGAGACGGAGGATGATTTCGGAGGACCTCCCTGATGTCACTTCCTCCCACCCAGTCCCAGGCGCGGAGGAGAAAAACAGAGGTAGGGACTCGACAAGTGACAGTGCCGACACCAGCAGGGAGCCAAAAGTCCGGTGTGAATAATGTGACACCCCAGCACAGGATTCCAAAACCCGATGTTCTATCAAAATTTGTGACACGGTTGGAATGTGTGACAGGTCACGTGGTCACACATTTTAACGTAATCCCACCCAGTTTTTTTGACGATGAAATCTGTAACCGGCAATAGGTCTCACATTCAACAAAGTGACATTTAAGGACCGATCAGCTGTCCCGGGGCAGATCGGTTCTCCTGCACATACCGTCTGTGATGCCGATCTGCCCTGGAAGAGCTCACAATGCGTTGTAATGCTTGACCTAATGCTTGATATTCCACCGCCGAAAAACTGTGTGACCACATGACCAGTCACACATTCCACCGCTGTAAAATTGGGCGAAATTACGTTAAAATGTGTGACCACGTGACCGGTCACACATTCTAACGTAGTCACAAACGTTGGTAGAACACCGGACTGTCCAGGTGAATCCTGGACGGGTGGCAACCCTGGAGACTTTGCATGTCTCTGCGGCCAAAAATCCCTATCCCCCAGCAATTTTTTTATTTTACTAACTTGAATGTATTAACTGTTTCCACTAGCACACACGTCTACCGAAATGACCCATGCCTGGAACACAAGGGATCAAATATATATTGTTTCCTTGCATTCAAGTCAATGGCACTGCAGACACTCCCCCACCCACAGTACGATCGGCCGCACAGGAATGTGCAGTAATAAAATGCCCTGCGTTTCAGTGTGGTGGAATTGCAAAAAATAGTGCATGCACGATTTTTTTGCGATCCCACCGCATTGGAACGCAAGGTATTTTATTACCGCACGTAACTGTGCGGCCGATCGTACTGTGGGCGGGGGGCATGTCTGCAGTGCCATTGACTTGAATGGCACTGCCATGCCCCCGTCCCGCCCCAGAGCCCAGGGAGACTTTATATAGGTGATCCCTTGCGTTCCGGGCACGGGACATTGCGGTAGACGTGCAAACTGGTGGAAACAAGCCCTTAAGTAGAACACCAGACATAACTTTTATTTGTTTTGTGTGTGGGTATTAAAATATAACACATTACATCTGTGTCCCCAACCTTCATTTCCTATTGTGTCCCCTATAATTTTTCCCCTGCCTGTATCCTTGATGTGAACTATTGCACATAAAAGATGCCCCCACAAAAGATGTCACAGCTTACCTGTTAAATGTGCAATACTGATCTCCCCCCCTATCCAATTGATATTATATTTGATAAAAATTTAATAAATACCTGTTTTTATTCAAAGGTGAGATGACAGGTCGTTGAGATGAGAAGGGCAATCCCAAACCCATCTGCCTGACGAAAGCGCTGCTCTCCACAACCATGCTGGCTGGCTGCCAGAGAAAGATTCGTCCCGCTCAGCTCCCTCTCGCCCTGATGTCACTTCCTCCTTCTACAGCCGCGGAGGAGAGAAACAGGGGGAGGGAATGAGAGTCGAGGGACAGGAGACAGCACCGCACGGCGTCCGAAAGTATGCTGCAAAATGCAAGTATGCGGAATTGTCTGGTTTGAATTATATGGCCGGGTGGGAGGCGGGCTCACACCTGGGCACATGATTCCAAACCCGTACTGTCCGGGTGAAACCTGGACGGGTGGCAACCCTAGCAATAGGTGAAGTCGGCTTCATAGCCAATCAGGAAGCCTGGCGGCACGTCATGACCCTCCTCCTGGCTTCCTGATTGGCTAGGAAGCCGGCTCAATTTCTTGCTAGGCAGCCTGGCTTCCTGACCAATCAGGAAGCTGGGAGGCGGGCCATGACATGGTGCCGCCTTCCTGATTGGTTAGGAAGCCAGGCTGCCTAGCAACAAGATTGCATTTTTTGCTGTTTTTTGCCTGTAAAAGTAGAGATGATAACCTGGAGCTGTATCCTAATGTATCATATGCAGTGGTGTATTCTGGTTTGGGGCTGCCCTAGGCAAGTCAAAACTCGGCGCCCCCCCCCCCCACCCTAAATGTCCCCCCCCCGACTGGCCCCCGGGGGGCTTTGCAGGGTTTG
>NW_017306966.1:229663-233676 GCF_000935625.1 Nanorana parkeri
TGTCTCTGCCATCTTCGCACGCCGCCTCTTGCGTCTCTGGGGCCACTCGCCAAATTTTCTTCTCTCATGGGGGCCGCTTGCCAAATTTCATACTTTAAGATAAAATGTAACTATATCCAGTTTAAGTACTACAGGCACTAATATACACACAATAAGGCCCTATTCATATCTGTAGGTTTAGGTGTGATTAGGGATTCCTGCATCAGAAACTTACGTTTTCCTGCAGCAGAAATCCATAATCTGGTGTTTACAAGTGGCAGCTGTCACCTATTCAAGTTAATGATCAGGTGACAGTAGCTCCATGTAAATGCCTGCACACCGCATGTAAAGATATGTGATATGATTACATGCGGTTAGAAAACACTCTCCCTGGATGCACAAGCATTGCGTCCAGGGACAGTGATTGATTCTTAACTGAATGTAAACATATCACGTATCTTTACATGCGGTGTGTAGGTGTTTACATGCAACTGCTGTCACCTGATCATTAACTTAGGTGACAGCTGCCATTTGTAAACGCCAATTTAGGGATTTCTACTGCAGGAAAACGCAAGTTCCTGACGGAGAAATCCCTAATACCTAATACTACCTAAAATAGAGGTGTGAATGTAGCCTAATACACTTGTACAACCCCCATCCCCCCCCACCCAAGTACTGATATTTATTTTCGGTACTTGGTATCGGCGAGGACCGATATTATATTTGGTAAGGTTTTCCCTTTTCATTCGTTTCGTCCGAAACAAATTATTATGCTGTCCACATGTCTACTAATAAACATTTACAGAATGGACGTTAAAGATGTTCAACACCTTTTACCAGGGCTTTTCTGTGCGTTTGAGTCATTTGTGATTACCACCTTTCTTAAGGTGCCCATACACTGTGCGATTATCGCGGGAAAGTGTATGGCAGGCGTGCAACTGTTTTTACTGTACGGTCGCACGTCTTTTGTCTAAGGAGCATGTTCGAAAACATGCTCGAGTTTGTGGCATGCTTGGGAGACAAATGGCGAACGGGCCGGTGTGCACACGCGCACACTGCCCGTTCAGCATTGTGGCCTTCGGAAGCCCGCCCCTCAGGGGGGCGGGCTTGCGATGATGACAAGTACGATCTGCCTGTCCAAGATGGGCAGATCGTACGTTTTTTAAATTACTTTACAACCATCGCAAGACTAATGTCTTGCGATGGTTGTAAAGTGTATGGGCACCTTTAGAAAGCGTTTTACAAATCGCAAAATGATTGCACGGTCATAGGAATTCCCATTCATTCAATTCAGACACTATGATCAATGTAGAAGGGGGTGATGACTCAGGAGGTGTGTTTGCTGCTCTGAGTGTGGGATTCGTCTAAGAAATTGGTGGCAGCATAAACTGCTGTTTCCTGTGAGATCTCTGTCCCAGTTCAATTAATTATTTTTTTTGGGACTATGTAAGCTTTTAAAGTAAACTTCTATACAAATGTGCGTGGTATAGGATATCTTTTTTTATATAGTGACAGGGATCTAACCTGAAAGAAGCAACCTGAATGATGGCAAATAGCACAGGAAGCAATAGCTTCTTTGCTATCTGCAGGTTTATTTATTTTTTAGTATTCTGACAGCTGCAGCTGTCAGAATAAAAAAAAACAAAAAACCAGCACAAGTTCTGTGCAAATAGCAACCACTCAGCGTATTTTTGTGAATGAAGCCCATAATGTTGAGTGACACTGCTTTATATACTCTCCGAAATCCAGAGGAATGTTTACATAATCTGCATTAGCAGTAAAGTAATTTCCCTAACTTTAATTCGATTAGCTGCTGAAAGTCAGTTTATACATAGTGGATACAAATGATAGGGTTGTAGGTACCAACTGATAGTAGCAAACTAATGGATATCATATTAGTCTTTTCAAATCACAAATAATGTGTGTGATGACTGCAGACTCTTTACATTACCCTGCACTTCATTAAATGATACATCAAGTGTATATAGCAAAACTGCAGGCTATCTGGATTCTACACAATGCCATGGGGATAATTCATAAAGATCTATTAGTGGTAGTCTGTAATTTGTACTGACTTGAATAGTGAATGCAAAACCTTGCCCTAATGGAATGATTAATTATCTACTTCATTGCTCATCTTTATGGCTTGTTTATGGAGACCCAAGTAAGGTCTGTGCTGAAATGTTGAAACTTTTAGATTGTAAGCCCTCACGGGCAGGGCCGTCGTTACCATATTGTCTTGAATTGTATTGTGATTGTGATGTCTACCTTATATTGTAAGGTGCTGTGCAAACTATTGGCGCTATATAAATCCTGTGTAATAATAATAACATGTAAGTGGCCATTTTGCTAATTGTAATCATTCTGAACCCTTACAGACAGAAGACTCTTATGCTGCCTACAGATATTAGATGGGAAATGTATTTGTAAAATAAATATGTAATAATAATAACAACAACAATAATAATGATAATAATACTACAGTCTTCTATTTGGCCAACTAAGATAATTTTGGGCCCTTTTTTTTTTACATCATGAGTATTATTAGGGTTGTTTACAGAACTCAATGAGTCATCAGAGCCTTGACTCTTCATTATCTGAATATGATGCTATAGTTAGACAAATGGAGCTGCAAACCAAGCTGCTCTGAAGTCACTGCCAGCCATAGTGCTCCGGTAATCCTTTGTCATGCATTGATTTTTTTTTTTTTACATACATTGGATATAAATATTGGTGTGACCACCCCTTGGCTTCAAAACAGGATACATTTTTCTAGGTACACCTGCACACAGTTTTTGAATAAACTCGGCAGATAGTTTGTTCCAAACATCTTGGAGAACTAACCACAGATCTTTTGTCTCAAGTCCTTCTGTCTCTTCATGTAATCCTAGACAGACTCGATCATGTTGAGATCAGGGCTCTGTGGGGGCCAAACCATCACTTCCGGGACTCCTTGTTCTTCTTTACGCTAAAGATCGTTCTTAATGACATTGGTTGTATGTTTGGGGTCATTGTCCTGGTACAGAATAAATTTGGGGCCAATCACACACCTCCCTGATGGTATGGCATGATGGATAAGTATCTGCTTGTATTTCTCAGCATTGATCCTGACCAAATCTCCAACTCCATTGGCAAAAATGCAGCCCCAGACTTGCAAGGAACCTCCACCAAGCTTCACTGTTGCCTGCAGACACTAATTATTGTACTGCTCTCCAGCCCTTCGGTGGACAAACTGCCTCCTGCTACAACCAAATATTTCAAATTTTAACTCATCAGTCAAGAGCACCTGCTGCCATTTTTCTGCACCACCGTTCCTATGTTTTCATGCATAGTTGAGTCGCTAAGCCTTGTTTCCACATCGGAGGTATGGCATTTTGGTTGCAAGGCTGCAGAAAAATGGTTGCCGGTGCTCTGGACTGATTACAGAGCCTTAGGTGATCTACCTACTGAATATCTGATGTAATACCTGCTACCAAAGAAGAATAAATAACTAACCACACAGCAATAATGACGTGCAGAGTGCAGCAACTCATAGCAACCAGAATACAGTTCTTAGATTATTAGCTGCATTCAACAGGTAAAACTCTGATTAAATCAAATGCGCAAAAACACTACACACATTGCAAGCGTGAATGGGGGCTTACTGTGCTATCTAAAGAATAAACCTGATAGCACATTACGTGTACAACTGCTTTTAAACTGCTGGAGATACTGAAGCATTCACTGGCCAGGATGTTGGTTGCCATTAAACTGTTACTGCACAGAAGGCTGCAGGGCAGTGCCAAATTCCAGAGTGGAACACAGATAATTCACAAATAAAAGTAGGAAAATGTATCTATGCCTCAACATTACAAAGGTAATGCAATTATAAAGCTTGATAGATCTAAAAAACAATGAGACTGTAGACGATGGCTAACAAGTAGATGGTAGAATAATTTTAGATAAAACTCAACAGCCTAACTGGTCCTTGGTGTCCATGTCTTGTGCATGGTTTACTGCTGTCAATACCAGTCAAGCCTGTCCCCCTTACAATA
>NW_017306966.1:233741-263476 GCF_000935625.1 Nanorana parkeri
TATATCTATATATATAGATATACTGTATATTAATATATATACTGTATATTAATTAGGGATGCACCGATACCGATACTAGTATCGGTATCAGTGCCAATACCGAGTATTTGGGCAAGTAGGATGCCTGATGCCTAGCCCGATACACAAACTTTCGGTATCAGGAAGCCGGGCAGCAAGTCATTACACACTGCCCGGATTCCTGATTGGCCAGGAAGATGGCTCCATGCTCCCTTGTCACTTGGTGATGAGTGAGCATGGAGCCGGCTTCCCAGCCAATAAGGAAGCTGGGCAGCGTGTAATGACTCGCCGCTGTCAGAGCACAATGAAAAGCAGAAAAGCATGAGGTGCTAATTAAAATATTTATTAAAAGCAGTGTCCACAGGAGCAAGCAAAAATCATAAACCGAAACAAGCCCAGGTCTGAAGCCAGAATAGGTAGTCGTACAAGCCAGGAACACGGAGATCAGCGTTGTCAGGAACAAGCCAGGAGCAGGAACCAGGAAATCAGCGATGTCATTAACAAACCAGGAGCAGGAGGAGAACCAGAGGAGAACGTCAGCCAGGATCGGGTCATACACAGAATCAGAATACTCAGAGCTGCAGGAATGCACAAGCAGATAAGACCACGCAAGGGCAAGGTCAGACTGGACTGAATGGTTTATATAGTGAGTGGGGTGACATCATCACTCAGAGACAGGAAACTCCCATCTGGCTCTCACAGATGATGCTCTCCTGTTTGGCCATAAGAGGGAGCCTGGAAATATTGAGCAGCGTTACATAGTCTGCTCAGGCAAAGGAGGAATCACAGGCGGGTAAAATGGCAGCCAAGCCAGAATGCTGCAAACCAGATAAGTCAGGGTGGAAGCCTTACAGCCACCTAGCTTCCTGATTGGTCTGGAAGATGGCCAATGAGGAAGCCAGACAGCGAGTTATTAACCGCCCCCCGGCTTCCTGATTGTCCAGAAAGCCGCTTTAATGCTCCCTCGTCGCCTGGTGACGAGGGAGCATGGAGCTGGCTTCCCAGCCAATCAAGAAGCCGGGCACTGTGTAATGACTTGATGCCTGGCTTTCTGATTGGTCGAGAAGCTGGCCAATCAGGAAGTCTGGCGACAAGCTATTACCCACCCCCCGGATTCCTGTTTGGCCAGAAAGCCAGCTCCGTGCTTCCTCCTCACCTGGTGAGGAGGAAGCATGGAGATGGCTTCCCAGCAAATCAGGAAACCGGGCACCGTGTAATGACTCATTGCCCGGCGTCCTGATTGGCTAGGTTCTCGACCAATAAGGAAGACGGGCAACGAGTCACTACATGGCGCCCGGCTGCCTGATTAGTCTGAAAGCCGGCTCCATCCTTCCTCGTCACTTGGTGACGAGGGAGCATGGAGATGGCTTCCCTGCTAATCGGGAAGCCGAGTGGCGAGTCTTTACACACTGCCCGGCTTCCCAGCTAATCAGGAAGCCAGGTGGCGAGTCATTACACTCCGTCTAGCTTCCTTAATGGGACTTCCGGTATCAGTATTCCGTATCGGCGAGTACCGAAAAAAATATATCGGTACTCGTACTTGATACCGAAAAATTGTATTGGTGCATCCCTAATATTAATATAGAATATACACTCAATCCTTAATGGGTAATTTGCAATTGTGGTGTTAAATAACTCTGCATTTGGATTTACAATTGAATTATCAATGTATGACTTTGGCAGTTGTGGTAAAGTTCGAGAAAATGGGCGCATATGTTATTAACTTAATACAATAGAGATATTAAACCACTAGGCATCAACAATCTGTAGATTAGCATTCCAAGCATAGAAGCGTTAATCTACATTTACCATTTGACAGTCAGCAGCATGCATAGGTGCATGCTGCCATCTGTCAAAGACTGTTGTCACTGACAGCCCCAGTCCCCAATAATGATTGTGAAGCAATTAACGTGATCACCATGTCAATTTTGTTCATTTGTCACCCTTAAATATGGAAGCTGAACTTCAGCCAGTAGAAATACAATCTTATAAGCAATGTACTTGCTTGCCTTGTGCCAAAACAATCCCCCTATAATTTTACAGTGCATTTTTCTGCTCCTTCAAACAGATCTCAGCAAGTCACAAAAGTGTGGTGATTGGCCAATGACATCTTATAGTGGACCTTTACCCCATTTTACTAAAAATCACATCAGCAAGCAGCCTTGCATGCTGATATGAAATCATCTTACATTCGTTATGTAAAAATTTTTTTTTGCTTTTACTTACAATTGCTGTATTTCCACTTCCTCCGGATTTCTCCTGGTTGAAAGAAGCACTGGTGATATAGCCCTGTCCTCACAGATGCATTCAGGGAAGGATACATCAGCGGTGCCTTCCTAGGAAATCTCACCTGTAAACTGGCATGGCAAATATCACAATATCTCAGGGGAAAGGCATTTTTCCCCTCTGCGCGGTGCGCTGTCACATGTTCTAGGAGGCAGATCCAGAGTACCACACAGTAAAATTTGGGTACTTGAAAAGTCCACAAGCATCTTTTCTTTGCGCTTCTATATCTGTTGTTGGATTTGGTCAAATCTATATGCCTGTGTAAGGCAGATTAGCAGTTATACAGCCTCCTTAAGACTTTTCTTTGTAATTAATTGAACCAAATATTTTAATTGTTTAACATAAAATCCCCACTTTGTGCAACTCCAGTATTATTTTTTAAACACACAGTCATTAAAAGAAATTATTATTATACAAAAAGCAAGGTTGATGTATTGATTGTCATGAACATTATTATTGATTCTCATTGATTAATTAATAAGGTCATTAGCGTAAATATCATTAGGGTCTTCTCTGACGTTGCGCTCCTCGACCACTTGTGGAGGAAATGGAAAAATAATGTATCTGTCAATAGTTTTGGCTTCGGGACATATACTGAAGAACACTGCTCAATGAGACCAATCCTTCTGTCCTGCTGCTTTTTAATTTTATCTCTCTAATTCAATAGACTCCTCAGGATCATTGCATTAAAAGGACATTAATGAAAAATATATCATCATGGAATCAATCTGTGCTCACATCACACGTATAGAACTAAAGCATCCATGTTTGGAGAACATTTATTGGGCACACTGTGAAGTGGGCTTCTCTTTCTCAGGGCTGTGGAAAGCAACAATCACAAAGAAAATTATGGGTGTACTAGATGTATAGAGATCTCTAGATATGTTTAAGTTGTAATTTATAATTTGTAATTTCATGGTGCTTCTTTAGGTACTGTAGGTGCAGATCATCCCTTGTCAGTTGTTTACCCAGTGATGTGAACAGAACTATCCTCTTCTGCATTGCCTATGAAATTATTTGCTGACTTTTGGCTGCCTTGGTGTGGAGTTTACAAATTAGAAGTTCTCTTCAACACCCAGTTTGAAATGGTCAATCAAGCTGTCAGGATATTAGCTGTTAAGACTCCATTCACACAGGGCATTCTGGGATTCCTATGGCAGGAATCCCAGGTGTCCCCATTCAGATGTGGCTGCTGTACCCATTGAAGTAAATGACAAGTTGACAGCAGCCGCAACTTTTAGCAATGGTCCACATGTAATCCTATATGTTATGATTACACTCGGTTTGGGATAGATTACTTTTGCTGGAAGCAGGTTAGATGCCTACAGCGACAATCATCTATTCCAAACTGCATGTAATTGTACCATGTCCTGTTACATGCAGACTGCTGCTGACAAATGTGGATGCTGTCACCTTGTCATTTACTTCAATGGATACATCTGAACGGGGACACCTGGCATTCCTGTCACATGAATCCGTAGTTTTTTACCACAGGAATCCCAGAACACCCTGTGTGAATGAAGCCTAAGAGCCCAATCTTATGTCTATGGGTGAACCAATATGACTGTTTATAAACATCTTACTTTATAGGTTTATTGTGGTAGTTGCTAACTTATGGAAGCAATTGTTACATTTATCACAGAATGATCGCAGCAGAGATTTTTTTTTTTTTTTTAAATCAGATCGTGTTTATTAAACATTTTCACAAACAGATCCCAACATTGACAATTACATAGTACAGACATAATAAAAGAAAAACAAAAAACACCAAGAAACACAAAACTTTCACCAAGTACCAAACTAGCACCTCATGACTCGCGGACCCGAAAAAGAAATATGCAATTACAGAGGTATTGTCGTACAGTCCAGACGTAATGCATAGAGTTATAGTAAGCATTTGCATATGTATAAAGAGCAGTATCAATGTGAAACAGATGTTTAATCCATGCTAATACCACAGAGGGAAGCATTACCCAAAGAAAGGCTACGGCTGCTGGGATCTAAAGCTCAGCCATGGGGACCAAATCAGGAGGAATTGATTTTCTAGCCCTCTCCATTGGTATGTTACTCGTTCAAAGGCAGTGATCCTATCTAATTCCAGCATCCACTCAGCAACTGTAGGCGGGGATTGCGATATCCATTTACGGGCGATAAGTCTCCTAGCAGTAAAAAGAGCTCTATGGACAGCCGTCTTTAAATTATTAGTCAGACTGAGGACTTCTATGCCCCCCAGCAGGCAAGCAAGGGGGGAGGGGTCAATAGAGACATCAAAAATTGAATTAATCATTGCGATTACTTGGCCCCAGTATCTGACCAACTTGGGGCATCTCCATAGTAGATGTATTAGTGAGCCCTGGTGGAATCCGCATTTTGGACAGGACGGATCATCCCGGATACCTATCTTAGTCAAGAATTCGGGTGTACGATACGACCTATGTAGAATGAAAAGCTCAGTGAGGCGGTAGGCTGCAGACATGGAGGTCAGGGTTATGTTAGAAAGGATGTCTTCCCATAGCTCATTATCTATGGGCCCTACTTCTTGAGTCCACTTGTCTCTCACTCTCTCCAACAAGGGAGAAGTGGAGCTATGCAGTAAGTTGGAATATAAAAATGAAATTATACCCTTTGTATGAGTCGCCCGCACCACTGCATCTAACACCGGAGTGGGGCAGATAGGAGGAGGGGTCGTCCCAAATTGAGAAACAAGAGCATGTCGGACCTGCAGATATTTAAAAAAAGTGCTTATTAGTGATTTTATGTTGGGATTGAAAATAGGGAAAAGAACACAAAGATCCTTCAAAGTAAATTGGTGAACCTTCCGTATCCCAGCCTTATTCCACTCAGCGAAGCCCTTCAGTTTGAGCAATTCCGGTAGGTACTCGTTTTTCCAAAGCGAAGTATATCTAGTGCACCCCTTTATATGAAGAATGCCTTTTACGGCATTCCACACCCTGCCCAACAACTGAATGGTGGCCAGGTGAGAGAACTGCTTTGTGTACAATTTGGTTTCTAGTGCACACATCGGGTCCAGACCAGCAAATAGTAGAGTGAGAAGCGAAGGCATCAACGGCATGGGCTCAGTACAGTCCCAGCCAGAAAGGTGTTGCAATTGGGATGCCAGAAAATAGAGCCATGGGTTCGGGAGAGCAAGACCCCCCATATTTTTAGGCCAATGTAAGGTTTCTAACTTGATGCGAGCTTGTCTCCGCTTCCAGATGAGATCTCTGAAGATGCCATCAATTTGCTTAAAATTTTTTTGGGTGATCCACATTGGGGAGTTGTGTAGGACGTATAAAAGTTGCGGCATCCACACCATTTTAATAAGATTAGTTCTACCCACCACTGAAAGCGGGAGCTTAAGCCACGCTGTCAGTTTGGTTTTAAATTTACTTAACAGGGGCAGCAAATTAATATCAATATAATCAGTTAGACAGGGAGAGAGCTGGATCCCCAAATAAGTGAGACTAGTGCAAGATTTTAAGGAAACCACCGCTGCCGGCAGTGGGTTAAGATGTAGGAGGTTGGACTTTTCCCAGTTAACTGCTAGCCCAGAGTATTTAGCAAATTGGGTTAGGTGTGCTAAAGTGGCGTTCAGCGAGGTTTGTGTGTCAGCCAGAAATAAAAGAGTGTCGTCTGCATAGAGAGCGATCTTCTCTTCAAGCCCACCCCTTCTAAAACCCACCACTTCTGGTGAAGACCTAATTAAAGCCGCTAGTGGCTCAATGGCCAGAGCAAAAAGGAGAGGGGAGAGGGGGCAGCCCTGCCTGGTACCTCTGTGGAGCGGAAATTTGTGGGATAGGGAGCCATTGACCCTCACACATGCCATAGGAGAAAAATAAAGTAGTTTAACCCATTTACAAAACTGGGGTCCAAATCCAAACGAGATAAGTACAGTCCATAGATAACGCCATTCGACACTATCAAAGGCCTTCGCTATGTCCAGTTGCCAACAGCGCCCTATTACCTGTATTGTCGATGGGAAGTTGCATATTCATGTACACTCTACGAATATTAACTGCCGTCGATTTATTGGGGAGGAAGCCAGATTGGTCAGGGTGAATAATGGACGTAATTTTGGACGACAGTCTGTTGGCCAAGACCTTAGCCAATATTTTGACGTCTGTGTTGAGGGAAATAGGCCGGTAGGAGTCTGGCAGGAGCGGATCCTTATTTTTTTGGGGTAGAACTACAATAGTGGCATCATACATGGAGGAGGGCAAATGCCCTACTTCCAAAGCCTCAGTAAACGTCTGGTGTAGAGTGGGGATCACAGAACTGCCATATTTTTTATACACCTCAATGGGGAGACCATCGGGACCAGGAGTCTTGCTGTTTGGGAAGCTGGCGACCGCCCTCTCCATCTCTTCCTGGGTTATCGGAGCCTCCAGATCCAAACAGTCAGAGACAGACAGGGCTGGTAAGGGGATCTTGGACAAATAAGAACCTAGGTCCCAATCCGAGTAGTCGGCCCCAGTTGAGTATGCGGTGTAAAATTTAGAGAATACCTCCCGGATCTGCCTTCCATCCGAAGTGATAGCCCCGTTAGAGTCCCTAATGGAACCAATATATGAGGCAGTTTGTTGTGATCTCGCTATCTGAGCCAAAAGCCTGCCGGTCAACTCACCCTCTGCCCAATAGGACTGATTCATAAAAAAGGATTTATAGCACGATTTCCGTTTAACCAAACCCTCCAAAGCCTCCGTAGCAGCAGTCCACTCCTTGCGAGTGAGAGTAGAGGGGTTGTGGACGTAAGCTCGTTCAGTGTCCATCACTGCCTGTCGAGCAGCCACCTCCTACCTTCTAGATTTGGTTTTGACAATACTAATACGGTGGATAAACAGGCCTCTTAAGAAGGCTTTAAGAGTATACCAGACGACTAGTAGAGAGGCGGAGGGTAGGTTGATGGACAAAAAGGATGAAATATCAGCCTCCAGGGGCCTATCAGCCGGTAGCAGAGTCAGCCAGAAGGGATTAAGGCACCAGGGGGCTGAGGCTAGTCGATGCTCAAAAGAGATTCGCACAGCTATCAGCGAGTGGTCTGATAGGCATCTGAGTTGAATAATAACTTCGGAGATGAGAGGCAGGGCTTCCGCCGTAGCGAGTACATAATCGATACGAGAAAGTGTGCCATGGGTTTTGGAGTGACAGGTATATTGGGAATCAGTCGGGTGTCTAGAACGCCATACATCCACCAAACCCATCTCCGCACATAGCTTTGCAAATGCTGTCGGCGAAGGACCCCCTGCAGTATTAGGGAATCTATCAAGAGCCAGATCCATATGGATGTTAAAGTCACCCACCACCAAAACGGGGATGGGGAGCTTATCAGCCAGAAATGTAGCAAGGTCCCTATGCACCACATTAGAGTAAGGGGGGGGGGGGTATATATACATTGGCAATGACACAGTCCCTTCCGAATACACAGCAATGAAGGAATACATAGCGACCACCATTATCCACCCTCACCTGCCTACAGGAGAACGAAACATTCGAGTGTACTAGGATAGCCACTCCTCTGGCATAATTGGAGAAGCAGGAGTGAAAAGCTTGTTAACAGAATTTACGTTCCAGTTGTTTACAAGAATCGGGATTGGTGTGTGTCTCCTGTAAGCAGATGAAAGACGGTCGATGGGTAAGTAAATATTCAAACACCGCACAGCGTTTGGTCACATCCCCAAGTCCCCGGACATTCCAGGAGACAAGTCCTAATTTACTCGCTGTCATTGTCAAAGTTCCATAAAAATGAGAATGAAAATGAAAAATAAACCCCCCAAAAAAATCCCCACCCCTGGAATACCAAAATCACGGTCCAATGACCAAAAAGGGAAAGGAAGTTAGTGACACCTAGAGGTTCAGGTGTGGTAGAGAATTCTGGTTCCCACTGAGTCGAGCGGGTATCTATGCATAGTCCTTGCTGCGTGAGAAGCCTCAGGCCTTGGTGAATCCACGAAACAGTAAAACGAAAACAGGAACAAAACAAAACAGTCCACTCGGGATAAAAACTGGGGGAAAAAACTCCTCTGGAGGCTCCGTCAATGGAGATGGTAGAAACCATTAGAGGTGCAAAGGTAGTTGCTACCAAACCGTGGGGGGGATGCCCTCATCTAAATATGCAATATGTGGAGATCCTCGGAATATGACCAGTCCACAAATATCCCAGCCAGTGTTGAAAAGGAAAAAATATCCCAGGTATGACCACAGGGTGCACCACATCAGGTTTCAGGCGGTTTCTTCCTCGTAAATTTATCCAGCCAGGATGAAGCTTGAGAGGGAACTTCAAAGAAATGGGTCTCACTGTCAGCCACGATTCTAAGCTTGGCGGGTTAGAGTATTGAGTAGGGAAAGTGTAGCTGCTGAAGTCGTCTCTTGACATCCTGGAATTTAGCACGTCTTTTCTGGATTTCTTGAGAAAAGTCAGGGAACAGCATGATCTTCGATCCTGCAATGGAAATCTCACCCATGTCTCTGGCTTTACGCAGGATACGTTCCTTGTCTCCGATAGTTAAGCAAACGGATCAATAAAGGTCTGGGCGGATTACCAGGGTGGAGAGGTCGGGCCGGGACCCTATGAGCCCTCTCCACCGCAAAGAGCGAGGAAAGTAGATCTCTGCCAAAAGTCTCAAGTAGCCAGGTTTCAGCGAACTCTGTTGCATTGCCACCCTCCTGGCGTTCAGGAACTCCCACCACACGTAGATTGTTCCTGCGTAGACGATTTTCCAGATCATCAGTTTTGTCTGAGCGAGTAGCGGTGCGTTGCAATGCGGATTTAACATCAGCTACCAGGGGAGTAGCAAGATCCTCCAGATCACTGACCCTGCCTTCCACAGCGGTCGTTCTTTCCCTGACCTTTTGTAGATTGTGTCTTAGAAACGTAATGTCAGCACGCATTCCCTGCACCTGCTCCGTCAAGGAAGCAAGGGAAGAGTTGCATGTCTGAATAGCAGAGTATATGTATGACATGGTGGGTTCACAAATTTTAGTCTTTGTTTTCTGAGGTTTGGGACTCTTGGTACATTTGGGTGCAGTACTCACTCTGTCCACCGACTCCTCTTGGCTTTCTGAGTCAGCACGTTGTGAGAGAGAAGATGGAGCGGGGGCCATTGACTCCCTGGGAACGTTGCAGTCACAATTGGAAGCCAGCTTAGCTTGTTTCCCTGGGGTCCCATTGTCCCTGGCGAATCTCTCCAACCGAGCCGCAGTGTCCCTGCTGCGCTCACATGCCGCCTTGTCGGGTGTGAGGAGGGGGCCGTGTGCGCCGCCGCCATCTTGCGAGAGGCCGGCCGAAGCAGCAGTCTCCTTCTTACCCGTTTTCTTCATGCTGCAGCGGCGGGGACCGAGACCGAAGCTGTCAGTTCACCCGGAGGGCTGATGGAGCAAGTTGCGGATCGCAGGTAACCAAAGGGAGCCTGCAAATCGAGGATCTATCAGGATCTATTTAGAGAGCTCTCCACCACACGTCCTTCTACATCGAGCCCCAGGCCACGCCCCCTGAGATTTTATTATTATATGTCTATTATTCTTATTCTTATTATTATACAGGATTTATATAGTGCCAACAGTTTGTGCAGCGCTTTACAATGTAAGGAAGACATTACAATCATAATACAATTCAAGACTAGGTGGTAGGGAAGGCCCTGCCCCTGAGGGCTTACAGTCTAAAAGGGAGGGGGAAGTGATACATGAGGAGGGAGCTGTGTGGGGATGAATTGTTTGAGAACGTGATGGTTGAGCGGTTAGGTTGAGGTGGGATAGGCTTCCCTAAAGAGATGAGTCTTAAGGGATCACCTAAAGGCAGTCAGAGTGGGAGATAGGTGGACAGGTTGGGGTAAAGAGTTCCAGAGGTTGGGAGTGACTCTAGTGACGTCCTGGAGGTGAGCATGGGAGGAGTTGTATGTTTCTGTGGGTTTGTATGTCTGCCAAGATCTATCATTTTCTGGCAGCCTAATTTGCAAAAGCGGGCTACTTATCATAAGTTAAATAAAGGAAATGTTCTCTAAAGCTACCCATACACAGCTAGAGGACTCTGATGCAGAGGGGGTCTGAGGATTCGGATGTGAAGGAGGAACTGAGAACTCCGATGTGAAGGTGGAACTGAGAACTCTGATATGAAGGGGGACTGAGGACTCTAATGTGAAAAAGGAACTGAGGACTCTCATGTGAAGGGGGACTAAGAATTCTGATGTGAAGAAAGAACTGAGAACTCTGATATGAAGGGGGACTGAGGACTCTAATGTGAAAAAGGAACTGAGGACTCTCATGTGAAGGGGGACTAAGAATTCTGATGTGAAGAAAGAACTGAGAACTCTGATGTGAAGGGGGGACTAAAGACTCTAATGTTAAGGAGAGACTAAAGACTCTGATGAAAATGGGGATTGAGGACTCTGAAATGAAGGGGGAACTGAGAACTCTGATGTGAAGGGGGACTAAGGACCCTGATGTGAAAGGGAAACTGAGGACTCTGATGTGAAGAAGAAACTGAGGACTCCGATCTGGAGGGGGAACTAAGGACTCGAATGTAAAGGAGGAACTGAAGACTCTGATGTGAAGGGGGACTGAGGACTCTGATGTGAATGGGGGGCTGAGGACGCTGATATGAAGGAGGAACTATAGACTCTGATGTGAAGGGGGGACTGAGGACTCTGAATTGAAGGGGGACTGATGACTCTGATGTGAGTGGGACTGAGGACTCTAATGTGAAAGGGAAACTGATGATTCTGATGTGAAGGAGGACTAAGAACTCTGATGTGAAGAAGGAATTGAGAACTCTGATGTAAAGGGGGGACTAAGGACTTTAATGTAAAGGAGAGACTGAAGACTCTGATGTGAAGAGGGACTGAGGACTCTGGTGTGAAGGAGGAACTGAGGACTCTGATGTGAAGAAGAAACTGAGGACTCTGATCTGAAGGGGAACTAAGGACTCTAATCTGAAGGAGGAACTGAAGGGGGGGGGCTTCTGTTGTGAAAGGGGGCTCTAGATGTGAAGGGGGGCTTCTGTTGTGAAATGGGGGCTCCAGATGTGAAGGGTGGTTCTGTTGTGAAAGGGGGGCTCCAGATGTGAAGGGAAGCTTCTGTTGTGAAAGGGGGCTCTAGATGTGAAAGGGGGCTCTAGATGAGAAAAGGGGCTCTAGATGTGAAGGGGGGCTTCTGTTGTGAAAGTGGGCTCCAGGTGTGAAATGGGGCTCCAGATGTGAAGGGTGGTTCTGTTGTGAAAGGGGGCTCCAGATGTGAAGGGGAGTTATGTTGTGAAGGGGGTGGGGGCTCCTGATTTGAAAGGGGACTTCTGAAGTGAAGAGCCTCCTGATGTAATGAGGGGACTCTGAGGTGAAAGGAGGGGACTCTGATATGAGAGGGGCTCTGGTGTAAGGGGGAACTCTGAAGTAAAGAGGGCTCCTGAATTGCAAGGGGCTTCTGATGTGAAGAAGGGCTCCTAGTGTGAAGGGGGCTCTGATGTGAACTGGGAACCACTTTTAATGTTTTTGATTGGGTTCTCCCCTTAAAATCTATACCAGACTCCTATCTCAGATAAGGGTCTGGTATAGATTTTGTAGGGACCACAAATCCTTTTTTTACTAGTCTATAGGAGTGGGCTTTCCTAGACAGGCTACATTTGTGAAGCTGAGCACCCATAATTGAAAGACCTGAAATATAATGAGTAAAAGGTGCAGGATAGGTACAGTCAGGATTGGGAAGGAAAGAGCTAGATGATGCTTGACATTCTTCTGCCAGAAAATGAAGCAGGCACTATCTGACTTGCTGCACCTTCTAAAGCACGTTGTGAGAAGTGAACCTCACAGTGTAAAGAGAAACCAGAGTAAGGAATTTCAGTACAGGAAAGGAGCATGTACAATTGTGCAAGACTGGTGGTGAGGCTGATTTTCTGCTTTAAAATTATGATTATTATTATTAATAATAACAAATAACGTGTGTGATTTCACAACAGTTGCCTGCTTCATTTGTATAGCCACACAATTAGTTGCTGAAGTAACATGGACTACTTTATTGAAGCTGATTTCCTCTGTACAAAATATATCTGGGCTTGACTGGCTAATGTGCAAGCTCTGTAACCTGGCCAGCATGTACACAACTGGACTGGGCTAATGGCCAACATCAGCACTGTGTGAAAAGAACCATAAAACTGAGACATATGGGAAAAGAAGAAGAAATATTTTGGTACAAATGTTCTTTGTAAAGGAAAACTGTGACATTTTCAGTGAGCTGTCATTTTGAGTTACTGTAAAGATTACCTTAAAACCTAAGTTCAGCCATTCATTTCTTTATTTTTGGCTTTTCGGGAAAGGGTTAGAACCTCCCTCAGATTTTTTTTTATCATGGTGTCCCAATTTTTCATCACTTCACCCCCCAGATTATCTTAAAGTGAACCTGTGCTTTGGCCATGTAGGGTCAAGCAGAAGGTTCACTTAAACGGTATGTCAAGCCAAAACTCTTATTTTTTTGGATAACATTTGGATAGTTTGGGATAAAATGGGGAAGGATTAGAGCCCATGTCTGGTTTTTACAGCTGTGTGGAGCGGTCTGGCGTGAGTGGGCTAGTGCGGTGTTGCAGCTCCAGCAGTGTGCGTTGTATGACACACTGCCGGAGCCTTCACTGTTTACATTTTTTCTTTTTTTTTAAACTTTATGTGGATGGTACAATGTGTACACTCTATTCAGGTTTTAGCACGCCAGTCTGGTAAGTTGTGTCTCTAGCCTTTTTGCCGCCTACATGCAATCAGATCAGTGGGAGATGTGTAGAGGAGACAGCGCCACCAGACATGAAAGTGACGCCACCTTCTACAAGCCCTGCATCTCCTGGCCTGGCTCTTAGCACCCTCGTATGCTCTGGCCAGTATTCCGCCCAGCTCTTAGCAACCAGTGACATCACTGGTTGCCAGAAGCTGGATGGGACATCAGTGTGTCCCAGGTTGCTAATAGCTGGGCAGGTACACTATATTGCCAAAAGTATTGGGACACCCCTCCAAATCATTAGATTCAGGTGTTCCAATCACCTCCATGGCTACAGGTGTATAAAAACAATCACCTAGGCATGCCAACTGCTACAAACATTTGTGAAAGAATGGGTCGCTCTCAGGAGGTCAGTGAATTCAAGCGTGGTGCCGTGATAGGTTGCCTGTGCAATAAGTCTATCTGTGAAATTTCCTTGCTATTAAATATCCCACGGTCAAATGTTAGTGGTATTACAACACAGTGGAAGCACCTGGGAACAACAGCAACTCAGCCACGAAGTGGTAGGTCATGTAAAATGACAGAGCGGGGTCAGCGCACGCTGTAGCGCACAGTGTGCAGAGGTCACCAACTGTCTGCAGTGTCAATAGCTACAGACCTCCAAACTTGGTGTGGCCTTCAGATTGGCACAACAACAGTGCATAGGGAGCTTCATGGAATGGGTTGCCATAGCCGAGCAGCTGCATCCAAGCCTTACATCACCAAGTGCAATGCAAAGCGTTGGGTGCAGTGGTGCAAAGCACACCGCCATTGCACTCTAGAGAAGTGGACACGTGTCTCTGGAGTGACGAATCCTGCTTCTCTGTCTGACAATCCAATGGACGTGTCTGGGTTTGGCGGTTGCCAGGAAAACGGTACTTGCCCGACTGCTTTGTGCCAAGTGTAAAGTTTGGTGGAGGAGGGATTATGGTGTGGGGCTGTTTTTCAGGGGTTGGGCTTGGCCACTTAGTTCTAGTGAATGGAACTCTTAAGGCATCAGCATACCAAGACATTTTGGACGATTTCATGTTCCCAACTTTGTGTAAAGAGTTTGCAAGCCAGGCCTTCTTGTCCAACATCAGTACCTGACCTCACAAATGCGCTTTTGGAAGAATGGTCAAACATTCCCATAGACACACTCCTAAACCTTGTGGACAGCCTTCCCAGAAGAGTTGAAGCTGTTATAGCAGCAAAGGGCGGGCCAACTCAATATTGAACCCTACGGACTAAGACTGGGATGCCATTAAAGTTCATGTGCGTGTAAAGGTAGGCGCCCAATACTTTCGGCAATATAGTGTAGATGTGTATGGCCCGTGCACATTTCCCTGCCCGGTTCTTAGCAACCTGGGACTGTCTGGCCAAAAAAGGGGGTGCCAGTCACACTGCAAACATTGTATTTAAAAAAATACAAGACATTTCTTTTTCTGAACGGAGTGTCGACGTTTCCAACTACTATACTAATTAGTCATGACATTTTTTACTTATTTTGTTTTCCAATTTGGAGACCTGTCCTTAATGTAAACATCAGTATGATCAGAAGGTGGAAGCCAAAGCTATTCCATGCTGCTGGCAGAGGGAATACTTATTTTTATTGTTCTGTTCTTGTGCCTTGCAGGGAGTTCTGGGCTAAGCCTCCAGCGTATACACTCAGCACCTGATACACCTCCAAAGACCATTAAATCCCTCATTTAAAAAGCAGATAATAGAATTCCATGGGGAACCAGACTTCACTTCTTGAAGATGCCATTATTGTAGACTGCTGCTTTCTTACACACCATCTTCTCCCTACCCCTTTATCCCTGCATAGATTTCATTAACAGAGGAAAGGAGTGAGTTTAGAATAGTGAATTTCTGCATGGAGCTGTCACAGGTTATAGAGTTTCCCAATGGAAAATAGAAATTGAAAATGATGGAAATGCTGGGAAAAAAATAATGATTGGCAGTGTCCTAGCTTGCAGCTTCTGTAGAGAGCAGATTATATGTGTGGTGATAGGTCACACTGCTGATAAAATTATCGAGATTTATTTTCAAGATTAAATTTGGAACTTCACAATTGTATATTTAAGGTCAATTGCATGTTTTGGGTAAAGTTTTATTTGCATTGTATTTTTAATGACTATACCTTCTTTATCCATTACTTGCATTTCAAAGTCAAACTCCAGACAAGTTTTTTTTTCAGTTTTGCATAGGGTAGGGAAGCTGAAAAGAGTTTTCTTCACTTCCTGTCCTAGTGACAAGCTTTGGAGGGACCGGAGGTTATATAAATCTCTCTATGGGCCAGTTCACACCAATTGTGGTGCGCTCCACATCGGTACCTGCTGGAACACACAACAATCACACACTAAACTCTCCCGTTCGTTCTGGAGTAGGAGGGGGCGTGGCAGGGCACTCAAGTCAATTGCACCACAGCCACTCCCCCACCGGCAGTGTGATCAGATGTGTGGCAAAACTGCTTTCCACTCCAGTGCGAAAGCAAAAAAATGTTGCATGCTCTATTTTTGGGCGTTTTCACTGGAACACAGGCAATGTTTTTCCACGCGTCCGATCGCACTGCGCGGGGGCATGCACTGCCACGCCCCTCCCTCCCCAGAACGAAGGGGGGAGTTTAGTGAGCGATTGCTGTGCGTTACAGCAGCTACCACTCTGGAACGCACTGCAATAGGTGAGAACTGGCCCTAAAGGAGACACAGACCACAGAAAAAATATCACAAATGTTCTAAAAAAAGCTTCCTTTAGCGCATGTTAACACCATTTTCCGGACCAGATCTGTAATGCAGTGCATTGCGTTTTGCCATGTTTCACCGCAATTTTACCACAATTTTTTTTTTCCGGAGCTGGTTTTCTTTTTTTTGGCTTCTTTTTTTTGTAGCTTAAAATTGGCTTTCAGGTGAATTCCAGTGCATTTGTATGCATTTATTATGTGTTTCCATGTGTTCCAGTGCATTCCAGACCAGACAAAATGAGACATGCAGTATTTTTCTGGTCTGGTCTGGTCTGGTCTTGAACGGACTGCGGTGGTGTGAACAGAGACCAGAAATAGCATAGGGATACATGAGGATGCATTTGGGCCCGGAAACAATCTGGTCTGGAAATAACCTGGCTGTGGTGTGAATGGGCCTCTAAAGCTGAGGTACAGTCAGATATAAACAACACACATTGATCTAACTTTGTATATACTAATACGTAGCTAAATGTATTTTTTTTTATTGCAAGCAGTGTAAATACCTGAGCGTGGCTTGGTATCAGCAATCCCTTGTACAGCACAGCTCAGACTGGTAAAAGACGAACAGGAAGACAGTCTGCTGTGCTGCAGTGTTCCTGTGCTAACATGGAATTTGCTGAGGAGGCAAGAGCAGAGTGGTAGAGAGATGAGCTCCTCAGTCACAGGCTGGGGAAGGAATAAGAGCATCTTGGTTGTCAAACAGGGCTGTGCTGTGTGGCAGAAATGTGTAAATCTTAGAACTGGGTGAACAGAAATACAAATTCTTTAGCAGGTTGAACAGCCCCTTAAATGTTTTTAATCTGTGTAGCTAGCTGTTTGCCTTGAGTTTTCCTTTAATACATAGGGATGAGCTCAGGTTCGGACCAAACTCGTACATGGGGCCACCTGCCTAATTAGTAGCAGGGGCATGCACAACTCTGCACATAAACAAAAGACAGGTAATTATTGTGCTTACATCATTGACCTTATATGGCCACATGTCCATATTAGGTGAATGTCATTGACCAAATATAGCCATGTGGCCATATAAGGTCAATGGCATAACTGCATCTCACCCCTTTGCTTATGTGCAGCTGCAAATTGGGAATTCCCTGGCTGCAGCTGGTTGAGGAACAGCAGAAGAAGCTTCCTTCTGTGTTCAGATGAACTCCTTGTGTGTTTGGAGGGGCTCGGGTTCAGACTATCCTTGGTCTGAATCTGGGCTCATCTCTCCTAACAACAATGCAGAGACAGTGATGCTAAGTAATTCTTAGACCTATTGTTAGTCTGGCCAGTTCCTAGGCTAGCCATATAGAGGTAGATTAATGCCTAAACCCTTTATTACTCCTGCTAAATAAATACATCAAACACTAGTTGTGCAAATATTTACCAGCCCTCTTTCCAGAACTGTGAGACAACCCCTACCAGAAAATCAGAAATACCCTCAAATGCACACTAATGCAGATAGGAGGTTAAGCAGTAGCATGGAGGTTTCAGAAGGCACTCCTTATAGTATGTTGCCATATAGCACAGTAGGGGTTGGTGGAATTGGTGGAAGAGAATTGGGATGAGCGAGTATGTCTAGGTTGGGTTTACATCTACTTTAAAGGGCTTCTATAAAAGCAGTAACATTTGCATTTACCTAGTGTGTCAAAAGCATTGATAAAATTAATGGAAACTTGGACCTACGTAGATGAACAAAATGCAGATCCTGTGCCAACTTTCTATTTTCTGCAACAGCCAGGGTTGAGGGGGAATACTAACTTCCATGCTCCTTGGCAGCTCTAACAAACAAGTGTTTGTATAGCTAATTCAAATTTTAAATGAAGGCATTTTAGCTGAGAGGAAGAGGTCTACCCTGGGTTCTAGTGTGCCTCAGGGACATATGCCACCATGCCTGCCCACTCAAGAAACATCTCACTGAAAAGGTTGCTACCATTCAAGTATATATTTGACTTGTCTGGTAAAAATACCAGCATTCTTAAGGAACAACTACATCCAAAATTGATTTTTCAGTGGGCAACATACAACATACCCCAGAGCTTAAGATTCCCCTGGCTTGGTAGGGGACACACGGGTTGTGGTGTTTATAGCTTGTGATGTGGCATTTTAATGGTGTGATGGAATGTTATTTAATACTATAAATACTGCCCAAAAAGTGAATAACAGGAATTTTCAGTCCTCTGCAGTAGTCTCCTGTTGCTAAACTAAAATTATTTCTTTTGAATACTGACCAGAAGCTTCACAGCTAAAATAAAAACTGACAGGAATTAATTTTTGCTTTGAAAGGATGGCTGTCAGTTTTTCTGGTTGTGAAATTCAGAACACACAAATATGTACAGTAAATGGAGAGAGCTCATGAAAATAAATTGGCCACCATGGGCCCAGGAACCAGGTTTCACTCATATCTCATTACAGGGGACTGCACAACTAGCCCCCCCCCCCCCAAACACACACAGAACAAAGCAACAAAATAATTACAATAATTAAATAACTCTAAATAGTATATACATAAAGAAATACATAAATACATAGTAATACATTTGCAGCCATTTGAGCTCACGTCAGTCTTAACTGGCAGAGATTTCAAATGTACCATCTGGATAATAGTGATGAGCCGAACACCCCCGTGTTCGGTTCGTATTTGAACATTCGAATGGCCGAAAAGTTCGAATACAAACTCAATCTCAATGCAAGTCAATGGGGGTAGAACGTTTGAAAATCAGTGTCCCCTTTAAGAGGGCTTATATGCAAGCTATTGGCCATAAAAGCTGTATGGGGGTCCGGGTACTGCCCTGGGGGACAGGAATCAATGCCAAAAAAAACAAAACAAAAATACAGTTTTTAAAGGAGCAGTGACGTTAACATCACTTAAAGGGTTAAAAAAAAAAATCCTTCAAATATCATGCCTGGGGGGTCGCCTTAACCTGCCTGTGAAGTGGTGGATCTGTAGGATGTATAGAACCTGCTGCAGCAAAACTGACATTTCTAAAAAAAAATATGAAATTTTATTTTTTTCTCTTAAAGTGTGCAGTTCCCCCTCCCCAAACAATACCAGACCCTTTAGGTCTGGTAGAAATGTTAGGAGGGACCAATTTTATAAAAAAAAACTGTGTAGGGTTCCTCCTAAAAGTCATAAAAGGCCCTTAAGATCTGGTAGGAATATTAAGGAGGGACCCCATGTACAAAACAAAAATGTGTGGGGTTCCCCCTTAAAGTAATACCAGGCCCTTAAGGTACCCTCTGCACTGGGAGGGTGTCCCCGTGCCGATGGGGGACAAGGCCTCGTCCCCACAACCCTGACCCGGTGGTTGTAAGGGTCTGCGGGCAAGGGGGCTTATTTGCATCGGGGTACCCCTTTAATTAAAGGGTTAAATAAAATAGTTATTAAAACGTCCAGACTTTTGATCAAATCCTTTATTTGGGAAAAAAACAAAAGACATGTTTTGACCAGTCGTTTATTAACCTCTTGCCGTCCGCCCGTAGTAGAAAAACGGACGGACGGACGGCACTGCTATCCACGTTGTCCACGACAATGACAAGATAAAAAATAAAACAATAAAAAATAGAGAAAGAGAAATAATAATAAATAAAAAAACCTCTGGCCGCCGCCGCGTCTGCTCCCCGCCGCATAATGGCATTTTGACAGATGCCGGCAAAACATACACAATTTTGCAGAGCTAGCATTGACAGCTAGCTCCGCCCAATTGTGTAGTTTATCGACATCTGATAGGCAGGCCATGATTGGTCAGAGTCATCATGACTTTGCCCAATCATGGCTCTAATTCAATACTGAGCCCTGATTGGGCAAAGTCTTTGTTAAAGTCCTGCAACTGACCACATGTCAGGTGCAGGACTTTAACAAATCAGAGCTTCAGAGGGCATTTTGCCTTATGGAATGTCCGCGGTCGAACAAACCGCGAACATCCCATAAAGTTCGGCGTTCGGCGAACGCTCGAACTGCCGATGTTGGAATCGAACTCATGTTCGAATCGAACACTCGGCTCATCCCTACTGGATAACTGAAAATGTTTCAGCTGTGTCTTTTCCCAATTTTTGGACTTTTATAATATATGGAACTGAGATAAATAATTGCTATTTTTGATTTTGCAATACAGGAGATTTTTGGCATAGAAAGGGGCCTACAATTGATGACTTTGCAGCACGTTATTGAATCCATAGCAGCATCAGTGGATTACAATTACAAGCTCATCTATATATGTTTTAAATGTATATTTGGACATTTTGTGACAGTACTGTATATGGAGAGAGTCTTGCTATGACCAGTGATATACAGTATACATACTTACCCATATAAGTAACCTATTATGGATCCTCTTTGGAAGGATATACATTTGTTTTGATACAAGTTTGGAAAATAATTTCTCATGAAGATTGCAATTGTGATAATAAAAATACATACATGCTGTGGCATGACCATTGGATGCACTTACGTCCTATTTTTTATTGATTTTTGCCCTTTTTTTTTGTACTAAGGATTCGTTTAGTAACAAGAAGAACAAAGCAGAATCTTTAAACACTGGATACTGCAGTACTCATCACTTTTTTTTAAATCCCTGGAGTTCTTTCCAGGGAACCACCTGCATGAAAATGATGTTGTAGAGAAATACTGTATGCAATTGTAGGTGGTTTCACGTGGACTAGATTGTAAGCTCTCATAAGCAAGGCCCTTCCAATTCTCTTGTATGGAATTGTATTGTAACTGCACTGTCTCCCCATATTTTGTAAGGCGCTGCACAAACTGTTGCTGCTATATAAATCCTGCATTTTATTAATACTGTTATATCTCTATATATACTCTTTTAAGATATTGTTCCTACAGTTAAAAACAACCGGCAGGCTGAGCACGGATTTGACATATTTTATTTAGTATGCGTATGTTAATGTACTTGAGATTTTATTTGTGTTATAATCAGTGGGAACTGAAAAAATATTATAAACGACATATTTCTTTTTGACAGGTTTATTTTTGTCATGAGCAAAATGGCAAGATAAACATAAAACTATTCTATGGGGGAATAGCTACTATTCTGCTAGTAATTGACGGTATCAAATATGTTTTTTTGCCCATAGCCACACTTAAATGGGTAGTTAAAGCAGAACTCTGGGGAAATGTTTTCTTAACCCTTGCAGTTGGGCTACCCCTGCATTGCAATGGTTAAGTGCTCATTTTTGTCTTGGTTCAAATATAACAAATTTAATCTCACTGGCTGGCTTGCTCTCAGACCAGTTCCTTTTGCCTTGCTCCCCTTCTCCTGCACTGGTCTAAGGTCCTGTCATCACACTTTATACACTGTGTATAGGACATTAGGACACCGGGGGACACACCACCAAGTGCAAGCCAGCTCAGAGGATCAGGTAAGTATAAGCTCCTTCCACTGCTGCACATAAGCAAAAGAGTGCAATGATGTGATGTCATTGACTTTATATGGCCACATGGCTATATTTGGTCAATGACGTTGACCTGTTATGGCCATGTTACCATATAAGGTCAATGACATCAGCACAAGCATCCTGCCCCTTTTTTATGTATACAGTAGATGTGGGGCGGGGAATGCCTCAGCCTGCAAATGATTGGTTGGCTACCCATGAACCTTCGGTGTTTGGAGGAGCTTAGGTTCGGATTAAGTTTTAAACCTGGGTTCATCAGGATATCTTAGGTTTGGAGTCCGTTACAAAAGTCAGAGATCAGTGTTTGAGACAATACCTCAGCAACTATGCAACATTCAAATAGAGAAAGGGCAATATTTAGATTTGTAGTACAGGTGACAGTCTTAGTCATTGTGGTTAGGTAATATGTCTCCCAAAGTGTATTGATTGACACCGCATAACGGAATAATTATATTTGTAATCAGCGGCATGTTTGTTCTGTGTTGTTGCAAGAAGCACTATAGAAAATTATAAATATCTCTACACAATCAAATATTCATTTAAACATTTCGGAGATGACATATGTTTTTTTTTACGCACGTTAAAATAAGAACTGGCACAGTGTGCTTGTTCTAATTTGTGGAACATCTTCAAATGAACAGTCATTAGTATATAAATATGTCTGTATCTCTATCATTATACGAACAGAGGGAGATCCGCAGCTCTTGTCTCCAGTAGCCGTAGATGGTTGCCAAGGAAACATCAAAGCCCAAGCTAACTGCGGGATCTGAGGGCGAAAAAATATAAATTAGACGTTAAAGGTAAGTGATCGTAATTAAAATGTATAAACAGACACAGCACAGTGGGCACAACTGTCATAAACCACCGTCCGCAGGTGACCAAATCACGCTCAGGTTTGGCTCCTGATAAGATATCGCAGCATAATTTGAGACGTTAACCTCAAAGGGCCATGGGCAGTGAGAAAAGTCATGATCAAAAAGAAATGAATGGAAAAGGCTTACATTAACAATGTAGTGACCTACATTTTGATAAGGTTATTCTACATATTTCTATTTAGCTTCTGCTTTCCACGCTTTCACTGGTTTCAGCTTACACAGTATGTTGCTTTTATGTAATGTCATTAATGTAGCTGTCAATTGTCCTCGATTCCCAGGTTTTTGAAGATTAGCCCCTGGAAATGTCCCCAATTTTCAGTACTGACCAGCTGTATAAAAAGAAAAAAAAAACTGTGCTAGATTCAGTTATTACCATACTGTATATTGTCAGCTAACTTTCTGAAAATGGAAAGAGAGCGACTACTTAAAATAAAGCAAGCAGACAGAAAAAAAAAGTTTGGCAGACTGTGACATATTCAAATGCATAAAATGACTAGTTAGACCGGCTATTGCTATTTTCAACACTGATTTTCTTTTATTTTACAATAACTTAGAGGCAAGGTTAGTGCAAAATGATGCCTTTGATTTTTTGCAGATCACTCCAACAAAAAATTATATTTCGGTTATAACTAGTGATATTAGTGATACTAGTGATCTTGGTGAGAACCCAATTCACCCAAGTTTGCCCAAGCCCTGTGTGGCTGGGGAATTGCCTGCCCTGCAGCTACAAGTCACTGATTGGGATGGTGGGGGGTGTCAGTGACAGTTTTGTGTGGGTTTAGGTGAACTCGGGCCAGCTCCATTTGCACCAAGCCCTCGCACATCACTAGTTATAAGTAGTTCGTTGTGATGAGTCACCCCTTGGATCTTTACTAGGGACGATCAAAATTAGGAGTTTTTATTTCCCCAAAATTTCGAATTTTTGTAAGATTTTGGTGAAATTTTGCCATATTCAAATTTACTGCAGTCAATGGTAAAGGAAAAATGAGGGCAGTTTTTATTCATTCTTGGTATTTATATACCTCCATCAATTTATGCAGTGCTTTACATAGTGCACATTCACATCAGTCCCTACACTCAAGGTGCTTACAATCTAAGGTCCCTATCTCACAAGCATACACACGAGGGCCAATTTAGAGCAGAATAACCTACCAGCATGTCTTTGGAGTGTGGGAGGATACTCAACGCAAGCACTGGGAGAACATGCAAACGCCTTGGGACCACCAGTTCTGCAAGGCAGACATGCAAACCACTATGCCACTGTACTGCCCTCTACACCACTTTTTGGTGTTTTTTAAGAGTGCAATGGGCTTTAAATAGCTCGTGGGGATTATGGAAGCTCCTTTCAATTATCCTGGACCTGTTCTTTGCCAAAAAGGGCCCCTTAATGGCTGTTTTATTTTATGTTTTTTTTTAAACTGAAGAAAATAGTTTTTTAAAAAAAGGAAAATAAAAAAATTGGAGCAACAGTACGCACTTAACTATCAAATACACACACACACACACACACACACACACACACACACACACACACACACACACACACGCATGTATTTTTTGACCCCACAAACATTAAGCTGAGTTCTGTGTTTAAGCTGCACCCAGTCATTTCTCTGCCTAAGCTCATCCCATAACACTTAAGGGCTAACTCTTTTGTTCCGCGTATAGTCATTCATATGACACTATCACCACTAGATGGCGATGAGGAGCATAGGAATTTTGTATACGAAAGAGTTATACATCAGCTTCTTATTTTTATTTATTTCTTTAAATAAATATTCATTCTCCAGAAAACTTAATTTTTTAATACCTTTGATAATATAAGCTGCTTCTGATATCCTTGCAGTATTGGGGTCAGAGAGGAGTGTCCTTTGCAACATGTACCACGGCTGTGCATACATCCAATTATACATATCCCATGAACCCTGGGCTATGTAGTGATGATTTGGGGAATTCTTCCTTCTCCTATGTCTCTGTCCAGCTTGTTAGAATTCCCTGTCCATCAAAGTCTATAGATGTGAATGGGCATGGATGGGCAGAAACAACAGTGGTCAGACTGGCTTCACCCCTTACAGAAAGCACTAACATAATGATGTTAGCAGTGCAGAATTTGCTGACCAGTTACCCGTTCAAGGAGAGCAGGCAGCACCAACCAGTCATTTAAAATGGAAATCACTGCTCAGAAACAACAATATTGAGCAAACTCAGGTAAGGGAAGGCATTCCTTATCGATACGTGGAATGATTAGCGTGCCTGGAGTTCAGCTTTATGGAGTTTATTTACTAAGCGAGTTGAGATTGTAAAGTCCCGGAATATCCCATCCTGTTATAACATTGTAATATGAATACATAGTAGAGTTCTTTTTGATAATGCAATCAAAGCTTACTTGAAAAAAAATCCCTTTTATGTAGTGAGTGCTGCCTTCTGTCTGCCCATAACTTTCATCAACTTCCTGGATTTCCAGTGTGCTTTGCATCGCTCTGCCTGCTGCTTGATTTGATGCAATCTCAATGTCTTAAGACTACATATCCCATCATGCCTTGCTTCCAGCAAGCAATGATAATGTTACATTGTTCAGATATTGACTTGTAGTTCAAAAGGCAGGCTCTGTGAGTGGTGACACAAGGAAGTGCGTATTCACAGGACTGAGTGAAATTGTCTCGCTGCATTGAGGAAGTTCATCCTATGGGCATCTTCAAACAAAGTTTGCAAATATCAAGATGGATATGGTTCTTAAGAGTGGGATTGAATTGGGATGGAAGTTCAGTATAGAAATACATATTTAGTTTTAGTTTTTGACTATAGATACCCTTTAATAAAGTGAGGTGGTGTTCATCCAATGACCTAATCATGCTCAAAGCAAAATCCATTTTTTATCCCTCTGCACACGATTCGATTTTTAAAGTGGACATGGTTTTACCTTATTCATACAGCTCATGTAGTTAACACACACTACTATTTACAAAAGCTGAATATTTTTGTACCAGGAAGGTGGAGCTGCTATTTCAATTTATTGTTGCTGCAGTTACAGTTTAAACAATGCTAATGACAGCAGTGATTTAAATGACCTCAACTGAGGTAAGATAAACAAGTATAAAATATTACACAAACAGGAAATTTTGTGTTGTATTTGGAATGTCTGTTTGGAAAAAATGCCAAAGAATATTTTCACGAAAGAGACATAAATTAAACAAGTTATTTCCCTCTTTACATAACACATTGCAATTACTACTGTTATTCCAATATTAAAGTTAAACCAATTCAGTTATAACAATTCAGGTTTTATCACAGTGAGATCTTATGTCTGATACATCTAGAGGACTGAAAGAAGGAGTGCCTGCTCATTGTTTCTTGGCGGTGCTCTTTAAGGACATGTTTTGAAATCCATAGTTTGGAATGTGGATCTTTAGCCAGACCAGATATAGGAAATGCCAACTAAGCTACCTTGTCCTCAACAATAGTTTTGGGCAAATTGAAATTAAGTAAGTTAAATCAGCTGGTAAACTTGAATTCTATCTACAATCTGCAACTGTGCTAGTCTGAAAATTCAGTAAAACAGTGAGCATGTTATCTGGAGGAGTTATGGGGGTTGGCGCTATTAATTCTGATGTAGTAGCCACAAACCAAAGCTCAGTTGCACTGGCATCTTGGGGTCCTGGCCTAGGTCTGTGGGTCCTGACCCCAAGAAATAAGCCAGTGCCACTAAGCTTTAGTTTTGTGGCAACTGCTTCCAAATTAATAGTACCAACCCTTATAACTCCTACAGTTAACATGCCTACTGTATTCCCTCCTGTACTGAAAACCCAACCTCCACCTTGCTCAGTATGTCACCTTTCCTCTACGATACGTGATTTCACCATACCTTGCATGAGGTGATACAGAAGATGCTTGAATATGTGTTGCAAATCCCTATGGTGCCCCCCCCCAGGAGCACCTACAACCTCTGCTCTGAACAGGTCCTTTGCTACTGGCTTATATAAGACACTGAGCTCCCCTCTACACTGTACACTGTAGGTTGCGTTAGTGAGAGCATCCATGTTTAGGGACCACTTCTTTGTTGTTTTTGTAGTTTCCCCTGTTATTTGGTTCGTAAGGTCCTGAAGTGAGAAATCTGTGTTATGTAGTGGCAGGAGAGGGCTTTGAAAAAAATGCTGGAATATGTTATTGTGTAGGGATGTGTTCCCAGGTCTTGGTACCTAGAAGTTAGTATAATTACTTGAAGTGCCCTATTCAGGTGAGACTGGTAGATACCTACCATGGCTAGAGTGACTCTCCAAGACCCAGTGAGGTGTTCTGCATTATGAAAGAGTTAGTCGCTTTGAGAGTTTGGCATGAACCTCCTCTGCCTGTTGGAAGTTATGCATTCTGCTAAGTTTGCCAGCAAGAACTTGTGCTTTCATGCAGCTGTGCCCCATGTATATGGTTATTCTGCAGAATGTGTTTACGTGGATCCTACTACTTTTTCATTTCGGGGCAGCAGGTAAAGTTGTGAGCTAGTCTCGCAAAAAACATTAAAAATAAAAGGTGAGGCATCTATAGAATGTTGTAAGACAGGCTGGTGACCCCTTGTCATACTGATGCCATCCCACATGCCCTTCATGATTAGGAGATACTTTGAGTGGGGTTCTCCAGAAAACACACATCCCTCTCAAAGCACCAGTGCCCATCACTAAGTGGCATTTGGCTGTTCTCAACCTCCGATGCCCAGGAGTTACTGCTGATTTAAAGGAGGTGTCAGGTAAGTTACTACGCTCTGTAGTTTACTTGAAAAAGGCACATTTAAATCCCTTACCATTTCACTTTTTCAAAGAAAAGGAAGGAGTGGGAAGGGGGCTGAATGAACTTACTCTGCATCAGTAGTTTTAAAGGAGGATAAAGAGGATTCTTGGGTAATACTGTTTACACAATATATTATGTAATTGTGGGGTCTACTGTTGTTAATTGAAGTGAATGATAATTGAATGCATGAGAATCCTGGGGGATCATGACATAGAATTCCCTGTGTTCTCATCTGTAACTGCTGACCCGGGTTATACTTAATAAAGTTAAACCCAAGCTAGGGATGTCCCGATGCCACTTTTTCAGGCCCAAGTACAAGTACAAGTACTTCCCCTCATGTACTTGCCGATACCAATTACCGATACTTTTTCTTAAAGGGACAGGTGACTTTAAATGATCCATAGTACACCAGCAGATAAAAGAGGGAATGAAAGAGGACAAAGGAATCTATATTAATTTTACACGCACAAAATAAAAAGGACAGCATAAAAGGGTATGTGCCAAACACAACATACACATCTATTTTATATTTGTTACATGTCCTCTTCCATGTAGCATAACTTACTAGTTAAAATATTTAAAAATTGTAACTTGCTCTTTTTTTTTGGAAACTCAAAAACTGAAGTATTTCCATTCTCTGTAATGTTAAGGAGGGGGCTTCAGCAAGGTGGGGAGATAGTGTTTTTCAAAATGAACCCTGTCTGTACTGTGCTTGCAGATCTCCTTATCAGTTTTAAGCTAGTGTAGGGCACACCCCCTAAGAAGCCGCAGAGGAAAGGTGGGTCATACATTATAGCCATGTCTAGGAGATCCAAGTTCTGACTTGTCTAGGAGATCCAAGTTCTGACTTCCCATTAGCACTGGGATATGATGCTGAATAACTTTTTTAACAAACTTCAGGGAGAGAGGTTGAGGGTCAGCATCATCCAGGCTGATGTAGACTCCTTTAAGCAATAAGACCTTTAGGCCAGACATGGCATTCTGTGTGTAGATAACCTGGCCGAGCAGTACTTGAAGCAGAAGTCATTGGTCATCTTCATCCTTGGTATCAATAGTGGGCCCCCAGACTCAGGCCTCAGTTTAAGCACATGGAGAATCCCCAGGCTTTAGGCCTAGCCAAATCAGACAGTCCATAGCAGGCTCCCCAAGGCAGGGCACGGGGGAGGAAGAGAGAGCTCACATGGTCCACCCCAAGTATTTATCTCCTCTCCCAGAATGCACCACTGACCATTAACCTCCTAGTGATTTGTTCATTGGTTGCTCTGCCCTGTGGCCAGGGTACACATAGAAGTGAGTCCTGAATCCTGTTTTGAACCTTGTCACCTGTGAGTCCTGAATCCTGTTTTGAAACTTGTTACCTTTGAGTCCTGAATCCTGTTTTGAACCTTGTCACCTTTGAGTCCTGAATCCTGTTTTGAACCTTGTCACCTGTGAGTCCTAAATCCTGTTTTGAACCTTGTCACCTGTGAGTCCTAAATCCTGTTTTGAACCTTGTCACCTGTGAGTCCTGAATCCTGTTTTGAACCTTGTTACCTGTGAGTCCTGAATCCTGTTTTGAACCTTGTCACCTGTGAGTCCTGAATCCTCTTTTGAACCTTGTCACCTGTGAGTCCTGAATCCTGTTTTGAACCTTGTCACCTGTGAGTGCTGAATCCTGTTTTGAACCTTGTCACCTGTGAATCCTGAACCCTGTTTGAAGTCCTGTTTCATGTGTCTTTTGTTTGCTGTCCTGAGCCTTGTTGTTGGTTGTTGCTATTAGTCTAAGGTGTATATTAAACAAACTAAACATATCTAACATCCTTGCCTGGTCCGTGTAACATACTTGCCTTGTCCGTGTGGTCACACGTGTTTGGTCTGCCTGTGTGGGTACCTGCGTGTTTGGTCTGCCTGTGTGGGTACCTGTGTGGGGTCACCTGTGCCGATATACCTGACACATGGGCCTCTTGGAAAACCCAAGTATTGGGAGGATGAGTGGGATTTAAACTAGATTTGAACACTGCCTGTCGTAACAAAGGGTTAAAAATCTAGGGGCATTGTATGTTAGTGAGAGGAAATGCAGTCTGTCCCCCTTTGTCTTGGGGACAGACTCACTCACAAACTGTTCAGAAAAGCCTGCAGTCTGGCTAAAGGCCTTCTCCAAAGACAGCTAAATGCCAAAGGTAATATAATAATATAATATAATAAGACTCTTTAAAATTATTTTTAAGCATTCTGTGCGAATGGGAACACACAAATATGTAATAGGGTTTTCTCAAATTTGACTGCAAAAGTGGAACTACACTTTAAAAGGAGGTGCAAGCGGTCAGTTCACTGAATGCACTAGACAAGATTCCTCAGCACTAGCCTGTTAGAGGACCTGTCTAATCTGTGTATCTTTCAGTATTCTAATTATCTCCTTCACATAGCATAACTTTGTTTAAGATTTTATGGTCCTTTAATGAATGCATTTATCAGAATAAAAGCTTTACTGTAGCATGTAGAATTTATGACAAGCCATGAGTTAATCAGATTTATTTTCTTTTTTTTTTAAATAGACCATACTGCTGTCATTATTACGCAACATTATCATAATCACATTGCTAATGTCCTTTATATTCCATGTTTTTGCCTGAATCAGATGGTCTGTATCCTACATACTTTTATCCGCCTTCACCCTGCTTTCTGCTTTTATCATTTGTCCTTCACAGATCTGTAATTCAGACACCGAACTAAAGGCAGACGTGTTTAGTCATCCAGGTTGTGCAAATATCAGAGCGACCATGAACTACTATTTAATAAAACACCAGTGTTTTGAAATTCAATAGAAAATAGCGATGATGAGGGGTTGTATGCTGTTCCTAGAAAAATCTTGCATTTTGCAGCTGTATCCCGGCCTTTTACTGAGGGTTGGGAAACATTTTTTTATATCTCATGCTATAAATCTCTCTCTCTCTACATATATA